>NC_065558.1:8484848-8787878 GCF_022605725.1 Anthonomus grandis grandis
CCCTGCTTGATCAAATTTAGCATATTTTTATATTTTTTTTAAATCATGCATGCCTTGATACGAGCATTTTTAAAATTTTATGACTAGGTAAAGTAGCATTTCTAGGCAAGATATAAAAAAAGTTGTTTAGAATGCAACATTATGCCCGAATACCGAATTTCGTAATCATAGGCCTACTTTAATTTTTACGTTTCAATTATTTATCAATTAATAAAAATCAAATAAATACACTGGTGGCTAAAAGTAGATTGACAACTACTTATTTGTCAAATTTATTTCTATCACGGTTTAGGAAATGATAAATTAGGTGGGACACTACCTGATTAAAAAACAACGTAGCCTATTTGTAATGTTTAATTATATTTAAACTATTTATTCGTAATACCCAATTTTATAAAAAAAAAATTAAAAAAATAAACAATTTTCAAGTGGCCAAAATTAAATTGACAAATTCAAAGCTTACTAAAATAAAAATAAGTATAGAAAATTTAAAGGGTTTTATTCAATAATGCGTTGCATAGCCTCTATTTCTTCTCACTTCAACCAATCTTTTGGGCATTGACCTAATTAAATTGTCAATATAGGACGTGTCAATGGATATCCGGCATGTCTTCAAAGCTTCAAAAAGTTCTTGTTTATTTCTGAAATTTGTAGTATAACAAACCCAGGTTCGTCCATAAAGAATGGATGAGATAAGTTTATTTTTTTTAATAAATAAGAAAAAGATCGAACGAGAAAAAAATAAATAAATAAGAAACCAATACCCTCCCTACGTTGTGTTTTGTAACAGAATCGCTCTCTCTTTTACTTATCTCGCATGCGTTTGACAAGGCAAAATTAGGGAAATTTGAATTATTAGGGTGGTATTAAAGAAAATGCAGTCTTGATAATACACCTACTTAGTTTATTTATGTAAAAAAATGCCGTACTCAGCCTGGAATTCACGAGGGAAAAGAGCACGACAGAGAAACCCTCGATCTCAATTCCCTAAAAATCGAATCATGCTGAGTAAATAAGTTCTACCTTCGGTTACAAAAAAAAATAAAGATAATTTATTTACTGTTCCTTTCTAATTCCTCATACATACTATCCATTTAAAACTGAAGAGAGTTGGGTTAGTTATCCAGCCATCACTAGAAGGTACTGAGGTCCCATACGGGAGGCTACTCAGCTATGAGTTGAATAGTTGAGTCAATATTCTAGGTATTATCACAGATAAACGGACAAATTCGCGAAACATATTTTTATTTATCCGTGGTATGATTTACGTCTGAATATTCTCCCAGTGAGGGTCGAAATGTTAGTTAGATTCAACAAGGCTCTAGCTTACTTTTGAAACACACAAATAATTTAAAAAAAAACTAATTTCGAAAATATACCTAAAATTCAGTAAATAAATTATCTCAGATGATCACTTTAAATATAAATTTTCTCTTCAGCATGAAACAATTTTAGATAAATACATGCATAAGTTATTTCCTCCTATTCACGCAAAATATTAAATTTATAAACATTAATAAAAATATATTTACACATTGCCAATAAAAAAAAAAAAAAACTAATAAGTTTTAAATTTACTAACCTGTAGAAAATCTTAAAAAAAAAAACCACTTTAACATAAATTAAATACGATTCAATAATTTTTTAAAGTAGTAGAATAGGGCTGTCGTTATACAATCAAAAAAAAAATTAAAAAGGTTTTCGACAAAAAAAACGACGCGACATGACATGCTGAATCCCAAATCCAAACGAATGTAACATACTACGCATATAATTTAAAAATAGGTGGTTTTCTTCAAATTCTTACATCGGATGTGACGATTAATGTAATCCCAAATGTTCTCGATCGGATTTAGGTCCGGTGACTGACGGCCATTTGATAACATTCATTTTTTCTTGGGTCAACCATTGCTTAACGACCTTGGATGCGTGTTTCGGATCGTTATCATGTTGAAAGTAGTGGTTGAGTGGCATAACTTTATCAGCGTAAGGTACCATAACATCCTGCAGTATGTCTTTATACATGAAACGATCCATCGTGCCTTCTATCAAGTGTAGTGGATCCATCACACAGAAAAATCCCGATGGATTTTTTCACATTTTGTTGTGTAAAAAAAATGTTTAATTTTAATACACAATTGTTAGATAATATCTCACAGTCCTGTATAAAAATTCTCAGGCATTTTGTATATGTTTTAATGTGTATAATTCATACAATTATTGCATATTAAATTAATACACCATAAGTGGATATTAATTATTAAGATAATGTGTATAAATATTCCACATTTTTTTTAAAATCCAATGCAGTTTGGTAAAAAATCTAATAACCAAATATATTTTTACTACAATTTTTAATTAATTTTTTGTTCTGGCTTGTGTTGATTTTATTTACAATTGTGTAGAATAAAAAAGATTCTTGCTAATAGCCCTTCACAATTATTGAATTTTAAAACATGTATTGTGTAGTTATAATACACAATTGTGTAAAAAGGGGGACGCGCCCGACGCCCTTGCCTTTGACGCTAGAACTTCGTTGTTAGCGTCAATGTTGCCAGATTCAATATTAAACAGTTGTAAAGGTATGCATCAAAATTTGCAGTCGATTTAAAGTTGTTAATTGAAAATGATATAATAGGATATTTAAAAATAAGCCCAATCAGCATAAGTTCTAATTTTATTTTTTCTTTAAATAATATCGTGATAATAACACGCGCAAGGAAAAAGGAAACGTAACTTTTTTAATTGGCGGTGTAATCTTTAAGATACATTTGATTTGGCAGCATTGCTATAATTCCCAGTGTCACAACTGTTCATTCTTTAGTCCTTCAATCAACCGGCCGGCATTAATTTGTTTTAAGGTTTTTTCGTTTTGTTAAGTGTTAAAAGGGTTAAAATTGCATAAGAAAAAAGTGGATATATTCGTTGAAGATAAACTTAAGGAGTGGGGTTTATTGGACCAACTCCAGGAGCATATTATTATGTACCTGTAAATAAAACCCTTAGCTTAAAACTGTATGTTGTTAATATGTAGGTATGTACCTACATAAGAAATTTCGTTCCTATTAGGTATTTCTATTTTCTTTTAAGTTTTTTCGTTTTGTTGTGTCATTTATTTTTATTAAGTGGTTTTGAAATAAATTGATGAAGGGCGATTTAAAACGAAATAACAATCATTTTGATAAAAAAAAAATTGTAATAAAAAACTCCAGTTCTTATGTTAATTTGATATACAAACCCTATAAAACCTAGTAACCTACACTATACTTAAATTTATAAAACAATATATAGTATTATTATACACAATTTGTAATAAAATTTTATAGTTGAAATAAAAGAAAATACAATATATTGTAAAAACAACCTACACTAACGTGTGTATTTAAAATGCACAAATTGTGTTTTTTTCCTGTACATACCATATTAAAAAAAGACACTAAGAGTTTGCTTATTTACTGAACAATTATATTAAATAAATATAAAATATTGTCGAATTTAAGTACACAAATAGTGTACTATATATACAATAAAATAAATCAAATTGATACACAATTTGTTGATTATAGAACCACAGTTGTTTAAACACAATAGCATAGAGAAATTCTACACAAATTGATTCTGTACCATTTCCAGAATCAAATTGTATGTAAAATCTATACAATTGTTGAATTTTTATTCACCTATTTTTAAGAGTGATCCCATAGCCCGAAAAACACCCCCACACCATCACGGAACCACCTCCATGCTTGACTGTGGACACCGTATATTTGGGATCATACCTTTGGTTCACAGGACGCCTAACATATCTTTTGCCATCCGAATTAATCAAATTGAACTTTGATTCATCATTCGGAGACTGTCCAGTGACTATGATCTCGAGCAAAGCTCAATCGCGCCCGTACATTTTTTAAACTTAGCAGTGGTTTCTTTGCAGGGCGTCTTGTTTTTAAATCACTATGTCGAAGTCTCCTTCTAATGGTACGATAACTAACTGAACCCACACCTTCTTCTTCCAAATGCAGCTTGATTTCTTTTGAAGTTGCGAATGAGTCAAGTTTTGCTTTTTTCAAAATTAATTTGTCCACACGACTAGTGGTCTTCTTTGGTCGGCCAATTTTTTTTAGAGGAACAACACTTCCACGGAGATTAAAATTTTTTATTATTTGACGTACTGTTGCCCTCAAAAGAGAAAATTTTCGAGCAATATCCGCCTGTTTAACCCATTTCCGGTAATCGTCGATTATTCGCATCTTAATATCGATTGATAAAGTTATACTACGTGGCATTGTGAATATTTTTCAAAACTATTTTAGTAAGGAAAGTCATATCAACAGAAACCAACGCATGAAACAGTCTTGAATAAATATGTTGTTTGTCAATCCAATTTTGGCCACCTAGCAGTCAAACAAAGTTATTGGAATTTGATAAAAAAAAATATTGAGAAAAAGTGCAAGCAATAAAAATCTATGGAATTTGTTTGTTCAAACTATGTTGTTTACATTCCTGAACACTAATAAGCTCAACCGGTTTTCCCTTTGCTTCAGATGAAATATATCCATAAAAATGGAATTTGTCAATTTACTTTTGGCCACCAGTGTATATCGTGAACATTTTAAATTACAGTTCCTTCTTTATGTTCGTTTTTTTTTCAAGTTCAAGAAGTATAATTTTTTGCTTATTTCATTTATAGAAAATTTAAATTTATATATTAATTTTTTTAATGCAATTAATTTCATCTTTTTTTTTTGATTCTCAAAAAAATCAAATTTTTGGAATTCCAAGTTTCGAATTTAATGTTTACTATTAAATTATTTTATATTGTGAAAACGTGAATTTTAATTACATTTTCAAAATTCAGGTTTTTCAAATTATAAAAAGAAAACTAATTTTTCCATAATTTAATTTTAAAAAACTCTGAATTTGAAGTATTTACATTTAAAACTAAATTTTTCTAATTCAATTAATTTACGTACTTATTACACACACGAATTATTTCAACAACTGAAAAGGGATCAAAAATAACCTTAAATTACTGAGAGAAAATTAGAATGTCTTTAAATGCCTGGACTTGGTTAAAAACTTATTCAAATGCCTGGAATAAGATGGAAAATTACTCTAAATGTCTTAAGTAACATAGAACAAATGGACAAAAAAATGCCTAAAAATAGGTAAATAAACTGTGCATAAAAACTATTAAAAAGCTACAAATTACGTTATTTTATAAATATGCTACATTTTTAGTTATAGTTTTTTTGTCTCTATTTTTTATTCATTTCATAAAAGAACTCTTAGTCAAACGTCGTATCTTTGACGAAAAATATGATGTCATAATTTAAAGTGATTATTACTACGTAACTCCGAAAATCGTGTCTTCATCATCAAAATTACGAAAATTCCTATTTATTTACTAAAAAACTAAAATGTTATTAAGGCAATTTTAATGAACATTATACTGATTAATGTGGGATATGAATTCCCAAACAACGCTTCTTATTGTCATTGATGAGTTTTAACTTTTCTAACAGGTTTCCAGTCATTTTTTCGACTTGAAATTGTCTCCAAATTGTTTCTTTCCAAATTCCTTATTGAGTCACTTTTAAATCCGAAACAACTTTTTATCCTAATACTGATTGTGTGAAATGCCTTTATGCAATTACACCCCAAAAGACATTTTCTTTCTTATACAGTGTACGCATATTTTTCGGTAAAATTCACCGGAAGTTATGACGTCGACTGTCTGGTTTTGTACAAAGGAATTCGCAATATTCGATCCAAAGTTCGCGAATTCTTCCCCATACTATACATACACTGACATAAACCAGAACTTAGACGACACATCCTCGCGAGGCTGATTACTGCACGACTAAGACTAGAAATTTGCATTTCGGAAGCGTTTCCGCTGTTCCAGAATCCGTACAGGATGTTCCTCCCTAGCGAACACGTTATCCCGTTTGTAGTAATTATTGTTACGAAAATGGTTGGGATTTGAGGCGTCTTTTTAGTTGAACGTGGCACGTGGCGGTTAGGAGGAATGACGAGCGGAAAAATACGCTGAGAAAATCCAAAGGGTTTCCTCATAGGGAAACTTTTGAGGGTTTACAGCAGCATTTATAAAAGAGCGAACTTTTTTTTGTCTATACACTCACTTACTCTAAATATATTATACTGAACCATCTTGAATATTGAATTTCCAGGACATCACTGCATAAAAAAGCAATGATATTTCTGGAATTTTTTAAGAACAGCAATGAAAGGGTCTTATTTGACGACACAAAACGAGCCCTTCCTCCCTTTTTATTAAAAACATTCTGCTCCCGCTACTCTGCAACAAAAAAAAATAATAATAATAATGAAAAGAAGAGAAAACAACTTAATAAGAACTTTATTCTTTTAGGGAAATTGGAACGTGCCCCAGGGGAGGGTTTATAAATTTCATGCTTATATGTATGTAAACGGGGATACTGTATGAAAAAAAAAGGTTTTTTGGATGTAAAACTCAAGGCTCAAGCAAGAGAACAACTTAAAAAAAAAACAAAAATGTTGTTATGGTCATTTTAAAGAACATTAAACTGATTGATGAAGGAGGAGAATTCTTAAACTGTTTTCAGGATATCGGTTATTACGTACAAATTCACTCATTTTATAGTAATTCTTTTATTTTTAAACTGCGTTCATGATAAAGGTCTTAGAAGAGTCACATATCGACTTTTTGGGACATATCGCTGTCTCACTTCTTTGATATCCTCGGCATCATTCTAAAATTGTGTTTTTCTAGTTCAGTTGATCAAATCACATAAGAATACACTCATTTTTTAGTAATTCTTCTCTTATTTTTAAACTGTGTCCATGATAAAGGTCTTAGGAGAGCCAAATATCGACTTTTTGGGACATATCGCTGTCTCACTTTTTTGATATCCTCGGCATCATTCTAAAATTGTGTTTTTCTAGTTCAGTTAATCTAATCACGTATGAATACACTCATTTTATAGTAATTCTTTTCTTATTTTTAAACTGTGTCCATGATAAGGGTCTTAGGAGAGCCACATATCGACTTTTTGGGGACATATCCCTGTCTCAGTTCCTTAGTATCCTCGCTATCATTCTAAAGTTGTTAATTCTAAAATCAGTTAATCCAATCACGTATGAATACACTCATTTTATAGTAATTCTTTTTTTATTTTTAAACTGTGTTCATGATAAAGGTCTTAGGAGAGCCACATATCGATTTTTTGGGACATATCCTTATGACAACGTTGAAAACGCTACCCAGATTACCCTAATTTGTCTGGAAGAGCACTTAGAAGATCACTCCAGACTTTCCAAGTGGCTCAGATCCTTGTACTAGACTCTCAGACTATATAGAATAGTATGAACCAAAAGAGAACCTCAAACCTCACAAACAAAACATCTTTAAGTTAAATGAATAATTTTTAAAGTCTGACCTTTGAACTTTAAAAGGCACCCTTATTAGTTTTTTTTTTGAAAACCCATTTTGTTTTCAGGTTTCCGACGTAAACGATGACGTCAGACGGGCCGCCGTAACCGCTCTGGGCTTCCTTCTATTCAGGTAAGTCAATTTATTCATAACCAGTAAAAAAATCCGAGTTCCACCCCGAATAATAGAGTGGAACTAAGATGGAAATAAGACGCCAGTTTCCATCAAAGGGTTGCTTGGCAATTTTTTTTCCTCTATTCGTTGTACAAAGGTGCCGAGACCCTTTTGTACCGGGGGTTGAATGTATGTCTGCGTGGGCTCGTATTAGATTAAACAGGTTTTTTTTCTCTCTTTTTCTTACGGAGGCGTTGAGTTATGACTGACACAGGGAATAAAAAAGAAAGATCGATTTCCTTATGTAAATTGAATAAAATGTTGTGTATAAGGTAGCGGGAGAAGTTTAGATAAGGTGCTGAAAAATGGTCGTGAGTACATTTCAGAGGTTTTTTAAAAGAGCTTTTGTGTTTTTAAATATCGAGGCTCTAATACTGCAAAAAGCATTTTTAGTTTTGCAATAGCAGCACACTAAACTAAAACCCCAAAAACCACATTTTTCTTTATACTTTTGGGACCTACCGTATGCCGCTCGTACATTAATCACGTAATTTATAGGACAAAACTTTAGCGAAGGTGTTAATGACGCCAGTTAAAAGATAAAATACCCCCCGGTAGATCTTAACGTTTATTACGGGGGGGATTATATAACAAAAGCCGCCGGTGCATATTATTAATGGACGAACCGTTTATAGTTCCGTTCGAGTTAATTATCTGCGGTCGTGCGTAAATGACACACGGCCATTTATTTCCTCACTATTAAAAGACTTGGAAATGTTTATTTATTTTTTTTAATGGGAGTATCATTTTATGCAGGATGGATAGGAGTACGCCACACTTGTATGAAAGAGGTAAAATGCGAGTTATTGAATGCGAGCCTGTTAAAGGAGAATTAAGAATTTGAAGGGGCATTATGTTTGAATAGTTAAACGTTTTGTATATTATGGTTTTCTCGTTTATAAGCAGCACAAATGTGCTTGAAATTATGATATAGCACGCTATATAATATTACAAAAATTACACACTCACATTTATAAACTCGAGAGGGGCCAACGCTAATAAAATATTTTTATTTCATTAAACTCATTTAAGAGTTTTATATAGGATGATAAAATCGGTTCCAGTCCATAATAAAAAAGCATTTACAAAATTATTTTATTAATGTTTTTTTATTTATTGTTTTATTACTAACTTATAAGACTATTTAAACACAATTATAAAATATAAATATTTTAATCAAAACAATTTGTATTCGAGGATTATTAAATATTATTTGAGGGTTTTCTGGGCAAACATTTTCTTGCGCAACAAATTTTACTGATATTATAAGTGTATATTCGCATCTTAGGAATATTAAAGATTTTGGATAAGTAAAAAGAATTTCCTAAAATCATTCTACCATTAACAATTATATTATGTACATAAATAAATAAAAGAAATATCACAACTCAATCGTAATTCAAGTCTGTTTTTCTTAAAATTGCATATGCATTTAATTTATTCCGTAAAAACCAACATGGCGGAAATAAACCTAAATAAATGTCATTAAAAAATGGCGTCATTAGATAAATCTATTTAATTTTATAAGAAACACTAATACAGGGTGTCCATCTATAAACTGACACATTTTAACTGCTTATAAGTCGAGAACGAAAAATGACAACAATGTGCGGTTTTCACAGAACTTCATCAATATTTTGATGATTTTTTTTTTGACAGTGTGGCCAAGTTTAAAAATTTACCTGAAATAGGAGGAAAAAAATGATGCACTTTTAATGTATGTACCCTGTACTTTTTAATTTCACATGAAAGCCTGTTAAATCCCCTTTCTGAAAATGTATAAATTGTCTTAAATTCATTATTTTTTTTTTACAGAGCCAATTTTAGTAAATGACACCTTTTTGAAAATTTTCCTACAATAAATACCTATTAAATAACAATTATAGCAATAAATAACAATTGTAGCTTGTCAAGGAGCCTGTGAGTTGCAAAATTTGTTTTGTGGGTTTCAACTACTGTGAAATCTTTTTAACGTCATTGGTTGGGCAGTCCCAATAATTTGATTTCTATATGTATTTTTGCATTTTTTTAAGATTTTGAAGGGTTTAAATATGTTTACCACCCGGGAAAAGGCACGTTGCGTGTTATTATTTAGTGAATGCCAATCAGTTACGCAGACGAGAAGAAGATTTAGGCTGATTTTTGAAAGGGCTCGACCTTCACGCAATTCTATACTTCATTGGGTACGCCAATTTTCCCAGGAGGGAACAGTTAAAAGAAAAGTTAGAACAAACCTAAATGCACAAGATAATCTGTTGGATGATATTTTGCTGGTAAAAGAAGTGTAAAACAATAACCAAATATCTATTAGGAAGATAGCTCAAACGACAAATATGTCAAAAAGTAAAGTACATAAAATTCTAAAAATAATTAAGTTTATACCCTACAAAATTCTTCCAAACTTCAAAAAAAATAAAAAATCACGCCCTTGAAAAAAAATACTTAATGTGCGAAACACTACTAGATCTAATAAGAAAATCTCATCCATTTTTCACAAAGAGACCGACGTATACAACAGACGGAAAACAATGAAACATTGAAACACAAAGTCACGGTCTCACAACATTTACTTAAAGCTACACGTGTTTCGCTCTATTCAGAGCATCATCAGGCCTAAAACAATAATAATTAGTATTGAAAGAAAAAAAGGAGAACATTAAAAAGACTAAAACCTTAAAAAGCCACTAACGTTGGCAAAACAGTAAATAAACATACATTTAAGGTTAGGATGACTATACAGTTATTTCGAACCAAAAAAATAAAAAATTGCAAAATAATATCACACCTATTGGGAATCGAACCCGCGACAACAAGCTTACAAGCCAGAGACTATAACCTATGGGCTACCGGAACACCGAGAAGAAGTTCAAAACATTTGTTGTTAAGCCAAGGCATTTTAACACAATATTAAACTTATTTCAGTTGGAAGAAATTATGTAAATATAAAATTGATTAAATAAGATTATTAAAAATAAGGTTGGGTTCAAAATTAAATACGTCGTTAACACAGACAAGAACAGGACTCTTCTTGGCTTTAGTAATTTCCATCCTCTCCAGAAGGTCAAGCTTTTTCCCTTTAGGGCATTCATGAAGTATTTCAGCTCCGACCTCTGGAGGAAAGTGATGTGTGGAAGCTAACAGGTGATTCGCAAACGCTGACTGTATCACGGACGTCTGTATTTTTAAATTTCTCAAACAACGCTACATGTTCTTTAACGCGTGTAGAAATTTTTCTTCCAGATTGGCCAATATATACAGCGTCACAATCCCCACATTTCAAAGAGTAAACCCCTGATTTCGAAAAGACATTTGCCTTGTCTATCACGCTCACTAACTGTTTTTTTTTAATTATTCGCGGTTTTGAAAGCGATTTTGATATTCGAGGTCTTCAATTAGCTAAATTTAATGAAATTGAGCCGAAAAAGGACAAAGATCTAAAGGACTTTTTGTCGTCTTTCTAATGAAGAAGATTGTAAGTCAACCTGTATTTATTTAAGAACTTAAAGTATAATTTGTTAATTAAGTAAAGTGGGAATCCATTATTAAAAGCAATATGTTTTTATAATATTAAGCTCTTTAGCAAACGCTTCCTTTGACAGGGCGATGTTAAAAAGTCTTCTTAAAGCCAAGAAGAGTTCTGTTCTTGTCTGTGTTAACGACGTACAGTAGTGGCCAAAATTATAGCAACAAATCTGAATTTTACTAATATTTAATAATAACTATTATATGTATGTTTTAATCGTAAAAGTACGCCACTGGTTTAGATGGCCTCTTAATATTTAAACAAAATTTCTCATTCAAATAAAAAAAAGCCTACCTGTTTTTTTGCTGACAATAAATATTTGTAATTGCAAATATTTCACCTAGTCATAATTATAGCAACATTTGAAATTTAGTGCTCTTTCAATCTTTTGAAGTGCAATATTGAAACAATTTATATTGTGATTTCTTGGTAGTTATTAACTTATTTAAATAACAGTATGAATCGTGGTAAAACCGTGTCTGTTGAAGTGAGGCAACTTATAATTAATCAGTATCAAACAGTATATCAAGTCAGGCATCAAACAGTCATCCATTGCAAAAAATTTTGCTCTTCACAGATCAGTTGTATCACGTATAGTGAAAAGATACAATAACACAGGGCTGGTAGTACCCAAAAAAAATTCGGGACGTCCCCGGAAAACTTAAAAAAAAAGTGACAAAATGATTGTTCGGATTTCCAGGCAAAACCCATTTTTGTCCTCTTCAAAAATTAAAGGGCTTTTGGATGGCAGTGGGTGTTCCGATCTTAGTGAACGATCCATAAGGCGGCGTCTATTTGAAAATAAGTTGTTTGGACGCAGACCAGCAAAAAAGCCTCTTCTTTCCAAGAAGAACGTGAAGGCCCGACTTGAATTTGCTCTAGAACACCAGGGCTGGACTATTGATCAGTGGCGCAGAGTTATTTTTAGCGATGAATCAAAATTCAATTTATTTAAAAGTGATGGTGCTGCATACGTTCGACGTCCTGTAGGCAAAAGATTTAATCCTCGGTACACTTCTCCTACAGTTAAGCATGGTGGTGGTTCAGTTTTAGTGTGGGACTGTTTTTCGGGGTATGGTATGGGACCTCTTCACAGAATAGAAGGGATTATGGATCGATTTATGTACAAGGATATATTAAAGAATGCTATGTTACCCTATTCTGAAGAAAATATGCCGCTGTTATATCAATTTCAACATGACAATGATCCAAAACATTCTTCAAGGCTAATAAAAGAGTTTCTCCATGATGAAAAAAATTAATGTTATGAAGTGGCCCTCCCAATCTCCGGATTTAAATCCAATAGAAAATCTTTGGGAAATTGTGGATAACAGGTGTAGAACCAGGAATTTCAAAAATGCTGGAGAACTTTTCGAAGCTCTTCAGGATACTTGGTTGTCAATCGATCATGATGTTATAAACAAACTTATTTTATCCATGCCAAAAAGATGCATCGCTGTTATAAGGGCTAAAGGGTACTATACTAAATACTGAAGAATATTATTGTATTGTAATCTTATTTTGACTTTGGAGAATAAATAAATTGATTTTTCTAAAATGTGTTGCTATAATTTTGTCCAACCCGTTTCCTAAAAAAAATTCCCATTTTTTATTCCTTTTATAAAGTAACAAAAAAATAAACATAAATAAAAAGCTTTGTAAAAAATACATCATAATATATACCAGTTTTTTTTCTAATCTACCACATCATATAATTTGAAGGAAAAATGTACTTGTTGCTATAATTATGGCCACTACTGTATTTAATTCTGAACCCAACCTTATTTTTAATAATCTTATTTAATCAATTTTATATTTACATAATTTCTTCCAACTGAAATAAGTTTAATATTGTGTTAAAAATGCCTTGGCTTAACAACAAATGTTTTGAACTTCTTCTCAGTGTTCCGGTAGCCCATAGATTATAGTCTCTGGCTTGTAAGCTTGTTGTCGCGGGTTCGATTCCCAATAGGTGTGATATTATTTTGCAATTTTTTATTTTTTTGGTTCGAAATAACTGTATAGTCATGCTAACCTTAAATGTATGTTTATTTACTGTTTTGCCAACGTTAGTGGCTTTTTAAGGTTTTAGTCTTTTTAATGTTCTCCTTTTTTTCTTTCAATACTAATTATTATTGTTTTAGGCCTGATGATGCTCTGAATAGAGCGAAACACGTGTAGCTTTAAGTAAATGTTGTGAGACCGTGACTTTGTGTTTTTCATTATTTTCCGACTACTAGATCTTTTTAGAAATGAGCCGGAAAGCAATTTAATAATGGGTGGAATGCATAAAAAGTAGTATATGCTAATGCTTCAAGTATGTACTACATTTCTAAAGTTTATACTACACTAATGAAGCATTTACTACTCTCTGTAGCATATACTACTATGTACGCGATACATAGAAGAAGGTGCTTTGGAAGTATCTACTAGTTATAGTAGTATTTACTACAGTTTAAATGAATTTGGTGTTTGACAAAAAGTGTTTTAGTAAAAAATGGCAGTTTTTATGGATGTGCATCGTCAAAAAGTATAGAAACAAAGAAGAAAATACAATAATGACGATTTATATCGAAAATTATTTAGGTAATTACCATAAATTTAATAGATTTTTCGATCCCAATCATCTAATTTACGCTTTGGTATTTTAGATTTAACAGAGAAAATGTAGAGTGGCTTGGACGTTATTTTCTTCAAGATGATAATGAACCGGTGGAAACAAGGGGTGGAGCCCTGTCACCAACTCGGAAAATTGAGGGTTTTTTGAGAAGTTTAGGTGTTTCTAGTAAATTAACTTTGTAATTTGAAAAATGTAAATAACTTTTCTTACAGGAGATCCTGGATTTCAGCAAGAAGTTGGTGTTGATCTAGACGTCAATAAAAGCACTGTTTCCAGAACCTTAGCCACGGTATCTAAGGCAATTTATTCAAGAAGAAACAATTGGATAAAGTTTCCCAACACTAACGAGTTGCTATTAATGGGGGAGCACGTGGTGAGCGAATGCCCAGGGTTATAGGTGTTATTGACTGTACCCACGTAAAAATAACAAAACCATCTATTCACGGTGATGAATACGTGAACAAAAAAGGGGTATGCTCAATAAATGTTCAAGCTACTTGGAATGCCCGAGAAATGTTTACTACAAGTGTGGATGCATCTTGGCCAGGCTCCGTACACGATAGTCGAATTTGGCGAAACTCCATAGTGCATGGAATTACGTATAATAATGTGCACAAAACAGCTTTATTAAGTGATGAAGGATATGGTGTTGCCCCGTGGTTATTGACACCATATAAAAATCCAACTACACCAATGCAAGAAAATTATAATTTAATCCATGCAAAGGAACGATGTGTCATAGAGCGCTGCTTTGATCAGTTAAAACGGCGTTTTCCAATACTCTAGTATAAAAACTGAAAACATTCCGGAACATATTGTGAGTGCATTTGTACTTCACAATATAGCTAAATATCTACAAGATCCATACCATGATTTTGATCGAATTGAGATGGAAGTTCAGCATCCCAATGAACTAATGCCAGAAGGTAATCAAGCACAAATTCGAAATCAAGGTACACAGTGCAAAAATGAAGTTGCTGAGTTTTTATTTCGTAATGATAGCTAACATACCTAATAATTTAAGTTATTATTATTATTATGATAATTATATACTAAATAGGTAACTTATGAAATGTTCAATAATAAACTAAGTATAAAAAAGTATAACAACTAAATAAACTAATTATTTCAATTTTAAGTTTCTGACAAATATCAAACTATAAAAGAAATAAATGGATACTACACCTCATATTATATTTAAATTATGGGTTCATACGTAGATTTTATATTCCTGTTAATAATCCAACATGTCTCGCTTAATTAAATGGTCAACTAACTGCCCACCAGCTTTGGCAAAATTTACCAATGCAATTGCGGCCCGTTCCTGACCTTCGGCTGACTCTTGAGCTCGAGAAGCCGAAATTTGGGCTTCGGCTGCTTCAATTTGTTTTCGTAGTTGTATAAGTGTCTCCTCCTTATCAGCTGCTTAAGAACCTTTAGGTGTCATGACTTTAACTTGTTTGGAGCCAGATTTAGAACTGAGGAAGTCATCTTCACTGTTTTGGAAGGAAACATTAATCTCATTGCTTACACCGGCCTAACATGCACCTGGTACTCTGTGTAGAACTGGGTTTTCTCCTACATTCCATAAGTCGTAGAATTTTTTTTGCCATTCCTTCAGTACAATTCTTTTATTTTTAGTTTTTTTCAAGTCAACTATTTTCTTAACTTTTTTTTTCATGTTATTAAACTTTTTCAAAATTTGTTTTGGGTCTAGGTTTTTTTCCATTATTTTATTAAAATCAGTTGTTAATTTTTTTAGCGCATCTTCTTTTTCGTTTTTAATTTTTGGTGTTAAGTAGAGTAACAAATAATACTTGTTCGTTTTTATCTTGTCCTAGCTCTTTTGTTGCATCGGAATCTGAAGAACCACTCATAGTTAAACCAGTATTATAATCACTGAACTTTTAAAAAGTTTAAATCCGAACCGAATTACACGAACACACTAGACGCACTGATAGAAAAACGAGTTTTGACAAGTGTCTTGTCAATTTTGAGAACTTTGACACGCGCTTACTGCGACACTAGTAGATACTTTTCTCTTAAGTAGTAGGTATTTCTGCCGGGCCGTACAGTGTAGTATTTACTTCATAGACGAAGTAGATACTTTTATGTAAAAGCAAATACTACTTTTTATGCATTCCACCCAATGTCTGATGAGGCAACATTTCACATCAGTGGTCGAGTAAATAATCATAACTGCCGAATTTGGGGAGATGAAAATCCTCGAGTGTATAACGAATTTGAAAGAGATTCTCCTAAGCTGAACGTTTGATGTGCAGTATCGAAATCTAAAATTTATGGGCCATTTTTTTTTCAATAAGCAACAGTGAATGGAAACAATTACACCGATATGTTGGAAACTTTTTTTTATCCTCAACTTCAGCAGGGTGGAATTTTACACACGGTCTACTTCCGGTGCACCAAGACCCTTCTCCAGGGTCGCAAGGGATTTCTTAGATATTACTTTTGGAAACAGATGGATAGGGCGGGCAGGTCCAATCAAGTGGGCACCTTATTCTCCCGATCTAACCATTCCAGATTTTTGTATATGGGGATATGTAAAAGACCGTTGCTACAATCCAACCCCAAGAAATTTGGATGAACTGCGCAACAACATAGTAAACGTTTTCAACCAAATTACACCGCGAATGCTACAAAACGCCTTCGGCAACTTATTTTTCCGTCTACATTTGTGTTCCGAACAAAATGGGGGTCATATTCAGCAGCTAATTTATTATTTATGAATTAAAATTAATTTCTTCAATTGTTTGTTGTTAAAAAAATTAATATTAAAATTAACAAAAGTGATATAAATATTTTATTGATATAATATCCTCTTAAAATTTTCGGATTTTTAATGTTTTTTCAAGAAGAAATTCTAGAAATTTTCAAAAAAAAATCATACTTTATAAATAAGTATTGGCCAGAAAAAATAAAACACATTTTATTGTAGCAGATATCATAAATTAATTTAATTACGTAGTCTTCAAAAAGTTATATAACCTTCCTAAATAACAATTTTATGGACAAAAACACATATTTATGTTATACAACTTTTAAAAATACTGTATGTATGAATATCATTTTAAAGAGTGTAATAAAATATTTTTATAAACATATTCCTTACAACTATAAAGCCACTGGACGTAATTTCTTCTATAATAAAGTCTTCTTTCACCTAATATAACTTCCTAACCGTTCACCTAATAAACAAATCCTGCTTAACACAATGTAGCTATATAATATTGCTTTAAAAATTGCTTAATAGCAAATTACCTATTTCATTACTGTCACATAGTTATTGTTATAAAATAAGGTGTTAAAAAGCCAATTAAAGCCATTAAGTAATATTTTATTGTTCAATACACTCTTAATATAAATAATATAAAATAATTTTGTTTCGTAGTAGACTTTGTGTGGTGCTTGGGTAATTTCTATGTAGGTGTGGAAATTGATGAGATGAGTTGAAAAGTTGAGTTATTATTTATATATCCTTATCTCAGTTTGAGAATTAGGAGGGTATGTTTTTTTTTGTATAATTTGAGAAACTACGTCGGAAAACACCATTTCCACCGTTTAAAAGTTAATTCTTTTGATTTAGTTAATTTTATATTTTTCACTTTTAAATTATAGTTTTTTGTTTAAATTCAAAAATTCTAATTCGGTAAAAAAACTAATTAATTAACTCTTTTGCAACTAAATAAAACTACGAAATTAATTTATTTGAACTTTATTTTTAAACATTTGAATTTAAAAAAATTGAAACTTGAACATAATGTAAAAATTCAGCATGTTCTTTAATTAAATTAAAAAAAAAGTGTTTTTAAACCGAAAGTGCAAAAAGACAAAGTTCACAATTGGGATTAACAACTAAAATAAACATTTGAGAAATCGGAATATAAACCACCTATATAGTAAATTAACGACAAAAAACTAAAAATTAGTTTCTATTCAGAACTAAGCTTGTTCAACATTTCTTAACTCCTCGATTCTCATAGTGAACGATCAGTTCTTTAGGGAAAATCGAGATGGGACAGGGGAATTTCGGGATGGTCTCTAGCAAACCAGATTGCGAAATTTAATTTAAATAACCGCCAGGGATCGCGTTGTGTTATTGTTTCCGGCAGAGGCAAAACGTCGCGTTACATCGAACGGAAACTGGAGAATCCGAAATTTAGTCGGCGCCTGTCACTGCATTACAAAGTGCTGATTTTCCCCTCAGTCAAGCTGCGACGACATCGTCAAAGGAATAACTTAAAAATTATTAGTTTGAGGGTAGAAGTGCATAGAGCTTCTATTAATAGAGGCACGTATTTCTTTAGAGTGCACAAGTATATTTAGCTATTATTAAAAACTGCACCCAAATCGTCCCAATAGTTAATGAGAAGTGATTTTTTTTTGTAAAATAATTAGTGTTTTCTTTGATGACACTTAAAAATACTTTTCTTTTAATTAGTATTTTAATGTGTTTCTTTCATCATACTTTAAGGTGTTTTCTGGCCACTAGTGCAAACCGTAATAAAATCGGATCAATTTTTACTGAACAGTGAACATTTTTCAGCAGACGGATATTTAAACTGTTTGAAAATTCATGGCCCTAATCGATGTGTATACTAATTATTCACATTGATGACCGACCTAGTTTCGATTAATCATAAAGTTGCTTTCGTTTTTATTATTTAAAATCTATGTTTCGATGCTTAGGAAAAGTGAAAACTCTAAACTAAAAGAATACTATTACCAAGGAATATTTTCTAATAAAAAACTCGTGATTATTTACCGAAAACTGATAGGCAATAAATAGAATTTAAAAATTGCTCTAAAACTATAGACTTTCTTGTAAAAAATATATAATAACAATAATAAAACCGACTGTTTTGTTGGAATGTTATCGTCAGTTAATTTAGTCAAGGTTTACCGAAAAGTGACAAGGAATATACGTAATTTGTTTGAAAATTCACAACCTCACTCGGTTTGTATAATAATTAATTAAGAGATGTTTTGAATGTTGCTTTCGTTGCTACCTTAATCCACCATCCGCTTGATTTTTTTTTTAAATTATGGCAATTATTAAAGTATCTACGTAACTTCTTAATTGAACTTTCAAGAAAGGCTTTTTTTCCAGTGGTTAATAAACAAATTTGGGTGTTGCGTCGAGAATCAATTAAGGCACTTTTGTTTCTATAAAAAAAAAATATATATCGGATAAATTAAATCCTGATCACGGTACTGATACTATACAAAACATTTTTTTTTTGAAATTTTACATTTAAAGTGCCTCATATTAACAAGCTTCATACATCCTTAAAAAAATTAATTACTTAAAGAACGTTTTATCAAATGTCTCTCAATACAGAGAGACAGTAAATACTCAAAAAAACTATTACCAAAGAAAGTTCTCTAATGAAAAACTCGTGATGTTTGTTTAGCAAACAGCGACAAGGAATAAATAAATCCCCCCAAAACCGAGAAATGCTAAACAGACCCGAAAGTTGCAATACAAATCGTATTCGAAGAACAACTCGGAAAAGGTGTCCTCGGAACAGATGTTCGCTTAATCCGAGAGTCGGCACCTACCGGAATAAATTTTCAATTTAGAAGTTATTTTGAGTCTCGCGAGTCCCATATTTTTCGCGATTGAAGGGAGATATTGGGAATGTGTGTGTGTTTTTTTCTTCTTTCTTGGAAGTTTTCGGATCTTCAGGCGAATCGGTGTAAAAAGTTTAGGGAAAAATAAATTTGGCATAATCTGATCTAAGGGTGCCATAACGAATCACTGAGAAACATAGATTATTCTTGGAAAATTGAATGGTTTTTGAGCATTTGTCGAAAAGTTTAAAATAATATCGAAATTAAAGATATTTTACTAAAAAACAATTTTTCTCATAAACTAATACACAAAATCATTAACAAGTCAACAAGCCAAAAATAACCAAAACAATGAATTTGCAAAAATTCCTGAAGGTTTGTCCGAAAGGCTAGCAGCAGTGGTTTCTGATGATGAAGTCAAAATAGCGTTCAAAAATAAAAATACCATCAACAAATACCTCTCAAAACTCAAGGATTAAACACTAAATGAGCTACAAAGTGTCGTGGTTTCTAAAACTAAGATTTAGTTCCCACTTTCTTGTAATTGTTAAATTGAGATAAGGATATATAAATGAGACTTCGATTTTTCCACCTATTTTCTATATCATCGTTTCATTTTCTTAATAGTGTTTGGGTCGGTTGGAAATAGTGTTTTTTTCTCGTGATATGTCTAATTATACTTGAAAAACATCATTTAGTTCCCGCTTTCTTGTAATTGTTAAATTGAGATAAGGATATAAAAATGAGACTTCGATTTTTCCACCTATTTTCTATATCATCGTTTCATTTTCTTAATAGTGTTTGGATCGGTTGGAAATAGTGTTTTTCTTTTGTAATGTATCTAATTATACTTGAAAAACATCATTTAGTTCCCACATTCTTATAATTCTCAGATTGAGATAAGGATATGTGAATGAGACTTCGATTTTTCCGCCTATGTTCTATATCATCGTTTCATTTTTATAATAGTGTTTGGATCGGTTGGAAATAGTGTTTTTCTTTTGTAATGTGTCTAATTATACTCGAAAAATATCATTTAATTCCCACTTTCTTGTAATTTTCAAATTGAGATAAGGATATGTGAATGAGACTTCGATTTTTCCACCTATGTTCTATATCATCATTTCATTTTCTTAATAGTGTTTGGATCGGTTGGAAATAGTATTTTTCTCTCGTATTGTGTCTACTTATACCCGAAAAACATCGTTTAGTTCTCACTTTCTTATAATTCTCAGATTGAGATAAGGATATGTGAATGAGACTTCGATTTTTCCGCCTATGTTCTATATCATCGTTTCATTTTTATAATAATGTTTGGATCGGGTGGAAATAGTGTTTTTCTCTCGTAATATGTCTAATTATACCCGAAAAACATCATTTAATGCCCACTTTCTTGTAATTTTTAAATTGAGATAAGGATATATAAATGAGACTTCGATTTTTCCACCTATTTTCTATATCATAGTTTCATTTCCCTAATAGTGTTTGGATCGGTTGGAAATAGTGTTTTTCTCTCGTAATGTGTCTAATTATACTTGAAAAATATCATTTAATTCCCATTTTCTTATAATTTTCAAATTGAGATAAGGATATATAAATGAGACTTCGATCTTTCCACCTATGTTCTATATCATTGTTTCATTTTTGTAATAGTGTTTGGATCGGTTGGAAATAGTGTTTTTTTTTGTAATGTGTCTAATTATACCCGAAAAACATCATTTAATTCCCACTTTCTTGTACTTTTTAAATTAAGATAAGGATATATAAACGAGACTTCGATTTTTCCACCTATTTTCTATATCATCGTTTCATTTCCCTAATAGTGTTTGGATCGGTTGGAAATAGTGTTTTTCTCTCGTAATGTGTCTAATTATACTTGAAAAATATCATTTAATTCCCACTTTCTTATAATTTTCAAATTGAGATAAGGATATATAAATGAGACTTCGATTTTTCCACCTATGTTCTATATCATCGTTTCATTTTTATAATAGTGTTTGGATCGGTTGGAAATAGTGTTTTTCTTTTGTAATGTGTCTAATTATGCCCGAAAAACATCGTTTAGGTCCCACTTTCTTGTAATTTTCAAATTGAGATAAGGATATGTGAATGAGACTTCGCTTTTTTCACCTATTTTCTATATCATCGTTTTATTTTCTTAATAATGTTTGGATCGGTTGGAAATAGTGTTTTTATTTCGTAATGTGTCTAATTATACACGAAAAATATCATTTAATTCCCACTTTCTTGTAATTTTCAAATTGAGATAAGGATATGTGAATGAGACTTCGATTTTTCCACCTATGTTCTATATCATCATTTCATTTTCTTAATAGTGTTTGGATCGGTTGGAAATAGTGTTTTTCTCTCGTATTGTGTCTACTTATACCCGAAAACCATCGTTTAGTTCCCACTTTCTTATAATTTTCAAATTGAGATAAGGATATGTGAATGATACTTCGATTTTTCCACCTATGTTCTATATCATCGTTTCATTTTTATAATAATGTTTGGATCAGTTGGAAATAGTGTTTTTCTTTTGTAATGTGTCTAATTATACCCGAAAAATATCGTGTAGTTCCCACATTCTTATAATTTTCAGATTGAGATAAGGTTATGTGAATGAGACTTCGATTTTTCCACCTATGTTCTATATCATCGTTTCATTTTTATAATAATGTTTGGATCAATTGGAAATAGTGTTTTTCTTTTGTAATGTGTCTAATTATACCCGAAAAACATCGTTTAGTTCCCACATTCTTATAATTTTCAGATTGAGATAAGGATATGTGAATGAGACTTCGATTTTTCCACCTATTTTCTATATCATCGTTTCATTTTCTTAATAGTGTTTGGATCGGTTGGAAATAGTGTTTTTCTTTTGTAATGTGTCTAATTATACCCGAAAAACATCATTTAATTCCCACTTTCTTGTAATTTTCAAATTGAGATAAGGATATGTGAATGAGACTTCGATTTTTCCACCTATGTTCTATATCATCGTTTCATTTTCTTAATAGTGTTTGGATAGGTTGGAAATTGTGTTTTTTTCTCGTGATGTGTCTAATTATACTTGAAAAACATCATTTAGTTCCCGCTTTCTTGTAATTGTTAAATTGAGATAAGGATATAAAAATGAGACTTCGATTTTTCCACCTATTTTCTATATCATCGTTTCATTTTCTTAATAGTGTTTGGATCGGTTGGAAATAGTGTTTTTCTCTCGTAATGTATCTAATTATACTTGAAAAACATCATTTAGTTCCCACATTCTTATAATTCTCAGATTGAGATAAGGATATGTGAATGAGACTTCGATTTTTCCGCCTATGTTCTATATCATCGTTTCATTTTTATAATAGTGTTTGGATCGGTTGGAAATAGTGTTTTTCTCTCGTAATGTATCTAATTATACCCGAAAAACATCATTTAGTTCCCACTTTCTTGTAATTTTTAAATTGAGATAAGGATATATAAATGAGACTTCGATTTTTCCACCTATGTTCTATATCATTGTTTCATTTTTATAATAGTGTTTGGATCGGTTGGAAATAGTGTTTTTTTTTTGTAATGTGTCTAATTATACCCGAAAAACATCATTTAATTCCCACTTTCTTGTAATTTTTAAATTAAGATAAGGATATATAAATGAGACTTCGATTTTTCCACCTATGTTCTATATCATTGTTTCATTTTTATAATAGTGTTTGGATCGGTTGGAAATAGTGTTTTTTTTTTGTAATGTGTCTAATTATACCCGAAAAACATCATTTAATTCCCACTTTCTTGTAATTTTTAAATTAAGATAAGGATATATAAATGAGACTTCGATTTTTCCACCTATTTTCTATATTATCGTTTCATTTTTATAATAGTGTTTGGATCGGTTGGAAATAGTGTTTTTCTTTTGTAATGTGTCTAATTATACCCGAAAAACATCGTTTAGTTCCCACATTCTTATAATTTTCAGATTGAGATAAGGATATGTGAATGAGACTTCGATTTTTCCACCTATTTTCTATATCATCGTTTCATTTTCTTAATAGTGTTTGGATAGGTTGGAAATAGTGTTTTTCTTTTGTAATGTGTCTAATTATACCCGAAAAACATCATTTAATTCCCACTTTCTTGTAATTTTCAAATTGAGATAAGGATATGTGAATGAGACTTCGATTTTTCCACCTATGTTCTATATCATCGTTTCATTTTCTTAATAGTGTTTGGATAGGTTGGAAATTGTGTTTTTTTCTCGTGATGTGTCTAATTATACTTGAAAAACATCATTTAGTTCCCGCTTTCTTGTAATTGTTAAATTGAGATAAGGATATAAAAATGAGACTTCGATTTTTCCACCTATTTTCTATATCATCGTTTCATTTTCTTAATAGTGTTTGGATCGGTTGGAAATAGTGTTTTTCTCTCGTAATGTATCTAATTATACTTGAAAAACATCATTTAGTTCCCACATTCTTATAATTCTCAGATTGAGATAAGGATATGTGAATGAGACTTCGATTTTTCCGCCTATGTTCTATATCATCGTTTCATTTTTATAATAGTGTTTGGATCGGTTGGAAATAGTGTTTTTCTCTCGTAATGTATCTAATTATACCCGAAAAACATCATTTAGTTCCCACTTTCTTGTAATTTTTAAATTGAGATAAGGATATATAAATGAGACTTCGATTTTTCCACCTATGTTCTATATCATTGTTTCATTTTTATAATAGTGTTTGGATCGGTTGGAAATAGTGTTTTTTTTTTGTAATGTGTCTAATTATACCCGAAAAACATCATTTAATTCCCACTTTCTTGTAATTTTTAAATTAAGATAAGGATATATAAATGAGACTTCGATTTTTCCACCTATGTTCTATATCATTGTTTCATTTTTATAATAGTGTTTGGATCGGTTGGAAATAGTGTTTTTTTTTTGTAATGTGTCTAATTATACCCGAAAAACATCATTTAATTCCCACTTTCTTGTAATTTTTAAATTAAGATAAGGATATATAAATGAGACTTCGATTTTTCCACCTATTTTCTATATTATCGTTTCATTTTTATAATAGTGTTTGGATCGGTTGGAAATAGTGTTTTTCTTTTGTAATGTGTCTAATTATACCCGAAAAACATCGTTTAGTTCCCACATTCTTATAATTTTCAGATTGAGATAAGGATATGTGAATGAGACTTCGATTTTTCCACCTATTTTCTATATCATCGTTTCATTTTCTTAATAGTGTTTGGATAGGTTGGAAATAGTGTTTTTCTTTTGTAATGTGTCTAATTATACCCGAAAAACATCATTTAATTCCCACTTTCTTGTAATTTTCAAATTGAGATAAGGATATATAAATAAGACTTCGCTTTTTCTACCTATTTTCTATATCATCGTTTCATTTTCTTAATAGTGTTTGGATAGGTTGGAAATAGTGTTTTTCTTTTGTAATGTGTCTAATTATACCCGAAAAACATCATTTAATTCCCACTTTCTTATAATTTTCAAATTGAGATAAGGATATGTGAATGAGACTTCGATTTTTCCACCTATTTTCTATATCATCGTTTTATTTCCTTAATAGTGTTTGGATCGGTTGGCAATAGTGTTTTTTTCTCGTAATGTATCTAATTATACTTGAAAAACATCATTTAGTTCCCACTTTCTTGCAATTGTTAAATTGAGATAAGGATATAAAAATGAGACTTCGCTTTTTCCACCTATTTTCTATATCATCGTTCCATTTTCTTAATAGTGTTTGGATCGGTTGGAAATAGTGTTTTTCTCTCGTAATGTATCTACTTATACCCGAAAAACATCATTTAGTTCCCACTTTCTTGTAATTGTTAAATTGAGATAAGGATATATAAATGAGACTTCGATTTTTCCACCTATTTTCCATATCATCGTTTCATTTTTATAATAGTGTTTGGATCGGTTCGAAATAGTGTTTTTCTCTCGTAATATGTCTAATTATACGCGAAAAACATCGTTTAGTTCCCACTTTCTTATAATTTTTAAATTGAAATAAGGATATGTGAATGAGACTTCGATTTTTCCACCTATGTTCTATATCATCGTTTCATTTTTATAATAATGTTTGGATCAGTTGGAAATAGTGTTTTTCTTTTGTAATGTGTCTAATTATACCCGAAAAATATCGTGTAGTTCCCACATTCTTATAATTTTCAGATTGAGATAAGGTTATGTGAATGAGACTTCGATTTTTCCACCTATGTTCTATATCATCGTTTCATTTTTATAATAATGTTTGGATCAGTTGGAAATAGTGTTTTTCTTTTGTAATGTGTCTAATTATACCCGAAAAACATCATTTAATTCCCACTTTCTTGTAATTTTCAAATTGAGATAAGGATATGTGAATGAGACTTCGATTTTTCCGCCTATGTTCTATATCATCGTTTCATTTTTATAATAGTGTTTGGATCGGTTGGAAATAGTGTTTTTCTTTTGTAATGTGTCTAATTATACTCGAAAAATATCATTTAATTCCCACTTTCTTGTAATTTTCAAATTGAGATAAGGATATGTGAATGAGACTTCGATTTTTCCACCTATGTTCTATATCATCATTTCATTTTCTTAATAGTGTTTGGATCGGTTGGAAATAGTATTTTTCTCTCGTATTGTGTCTACTTATACCCGAAAAACATCGTTTAGTTCTCACTTTCTTATAATTCTCAGATTGAGATAAGGATATGTGAATGAGACTTCGATTTTTCCGCCTATGTTCTATATCATCGTTTCATTTTTATAATAATGTTTGGATCGGGTGGAAATAGTGTTTTTCTCTCGTAATATGTCTAATTATACCCGAAAAACATTATTTAATGCCCACTTTCTTGTAATTTTTAAATTGAGATAAGGATATATAAATGAGACTTCGATTTTTCCACCTATTTTCTATATCATCGTTTCATTTTCTTAATAGTGTTTGGGTCGGTTGGAAATAGTGTTTTTTTCTCGTGATATGTCTAATTATACTTGAAAAACATCATTTAGTTCCCGCTTTCTTGTAATTGTTAAATTGAGATAAGGATATAAAAATGAGACTTCGATTTTTCCACCTATTTTCTATATCATCGTTTCATTTTCTTAATAGTGTTTGGATCGGTTGGAAATAGTGTTTTTCTTTTGTAATGTATCTAATTATACTTGAAAAACATCATTTAGTTCCCACATTCTTATAATTCTCAGATTGAGATAAGGATATGTGAATGAGACTTCGATTTTTCCGCCTATGTTCTATATCATCGTTTCATTTTTATAATAGTGTTTGGATCGGTTGGAAATAGTGTTTTTCTTTTGTAATGTGTCTAATTATACTCGAAAAATATCATTTAATTCCCACTTTCTTGTAATTTTCAAATTGAGATAAGGATATGTGAATGAGACTTCGATTTTTCCACCTATGTTCTATATCATCATTTCATTTTCTTAATAGTGTTTGGATCGGTTGGAAATAGTATTTTTCTCTCGTATTGTGTCTACTTATACCCGAAAAACATCGTTTAGTTCTCACTTTCTTATAATTCTCAGATTGAGATAAGGATATGTGAATGAGACTTCGATTTTTCCGCCTATGTTCTATATCATCGTTTCATTTTTATAATAATGTTTGGATCGGGTGGAAATAGTGTTTTTCTCTCGTAATATGTCTAATTATACCCGAAAAACATCATTTAATGCCCACTTTCTTGTAATTTTTAAATTGAGATAAGGATATATAAATGAGACTTCGATTTTTCCACCTATTTTCTATATCATCGTTTCATTTCCCTAATAGTGTTTGGATCGGTTGGAAATAGTGTTTTTCTCTCGTAATGTGTCTAATTATACTTGAAAAATATCATTTAATTCCCATTTTCTTATAATTTTCAAATTGAGATAAGGATATATAAATGAGACTTCGATCTTTCCACCTATGTTCTATATCATTGTTTCATTTTTGTAATAGTGTTTGGATCGGTTGGAAATAGTGTTTTTTTTTGTAATGTGTCTAATTATACCCGAAAAACATCATTTAATTCCCACTTTCTTGTACTTTTTAAATTAAGATAAGGATATATAAACGAGACTTCGATTTTTCCACCTATTTTCTATATCATCGTTTCATTTCCCTAATAGTGTTTGGATCGGTTGGAAATAGTGTTTTTCTCTCGTAATGTGTCTAATTATACTTGAAAAATATCATTTAATTCCCACTTTCTTATAATTTTCAAATTGAGATAAGGATATATAAATGAGACTTCGATTTTTCCACCTATGTTCTATATCATCGTTTCATTTTTATAATAGTGTTTGGATCGGTTGGAAATAGTGTTTTTCTTTTGTAATGTGTCTAATTATGCCCGAAAAACATCGTTTAGGTTCCACTTTCTTGTAATTTTCAAATTGAGATAAGGATATGTGAATGAGACTTCGCTTTTTTCACCTATTTTCTATATCATCGTTTTATTTTCTTAATAATGTTTGGATCGGTTGGAAATAGTGTTTTTATTTCGTAATGTGTCTAATTATACTCGAAAAATATCATTTAATTCCCACTTTCTTGTAATTTTCAAATTGAGATAAGGATATGTGAATGAGACTTCGATTTTTCCACCTATGTTCTATATCATCGTTTCATTTCCCTAATAGTGTTTGGATCGGTTGGAAATAGTGTTTTTCTCTCGTAATGTGTCTAATTATACTTGAAAAATATCATTTAATTCCCACTTTCTTATAATTTTCAAATTGAGATAAGGATATATAAATGAGACTTCGATCTTTCCACCTATGTTCTATATCATTGTTTCATTTTTATAATAGTGTTTGGATCGGTTGGAAATAGTGTTTTTCTTTTGTAATGTGTCTAATTATACCCAAAAAACATCATTTAATTCCCACTTTCTTGTAATTTTTAAATTAAGATAAGGATATATAAATGAGACTTCGATTTTTCCACCTATTTTCTATATCATCGTTTCATTTCCCTAATAGTGTTTGGATCGGTTGGAAATAGTGTTTTTCTCTCGTAATGTGTCTAATTATACTTGAAAAATATCATTTAATTCCCACTTTCTTATAATTTTCAAATTGAGATAAGGATATATAAATGAGACTTCGATTTTTCCACCTATGTTCTATATCATTGTTTCATTTTTATAATAGTGTTTGGATCGGTTGGAAATAGTGTTTTTTTTTTGTAATGTGTCTAATTATACCCGAAAAACATCATTTAATTCCCACTTTCTTGTAATTTTTAAATTAAGATAAGGATATATAAATGAGACTTCGATTTTTCCACCTATTTTCTATATCATCGTTTCATTTTTATAATAGTGTTTGGATCGGTTGGAAATAGTGTTTTTCTTTTGTAATGTGTCTAATTATACCCGAAAAACATCGTTTAGTTCCCACATTCTTATAATTTTCAGATTGAGATAAGGATATGTGAATGAGACTTCGATTTTTCCACCTATTTTCTATATCATCGTTTCATTTTCTTAATAGTGTTTGGATCGGTTGGAAATAGTGTTTTTATTTCGTAATGTGTCTAATAATACTCGAAAAATATCATTTAATTCTCACTTTCTTGTAATTTTCAAATTGAGATAAGGATATGTGAATGAGACTTCGATTTTTCCACCTATGTTCTATATCATCATTTCATTTTCTTAATAGTGTTTGGATCGGTTGGAAATAGTGTTTTTCTCTCGTATTGTGTCTACTTATACCCGAAAAACATCGTTTAGTTCCCACTTTCTTATAATTTTCAAATTGAGATAAGGATATGTGAATGATACTTCGATTTTTCCACCTATGTTCTATATCATCGTTTCATTTTTATAATAATGTTTGGATCAGTTGGAAATAGTGTTTTTCTTTTGTAATGTGTCTAATTATACCCGAAAAACATCATTTCATTCCCACTTTCTTGTAATTTTTAAATTGAGATAAGGATATATAAATGAGACTTCGATTTTTCCACCTATTTTCTATATCATCGTTTTATTTTCTTAATAGTGTTTGGATCGGTTGGAAATAGTGTTTTTCTCTCGTAATGTATCTAATTATACCCGAAAAACATCATTTAATTCCCACTTTCTTATAATTTTCAAATTGAGATAAGGATATATAAATGAGACTTCGACTTTTCCACCTATGTTCTATATCATCGTTTCATTTTTATAATAATGTTTGGATCGGTTGGAAATAGTGTTTTTCTTTTGTAATGTGTCTAATTGTACCCGAAAAACATCGTTTACTTCCCACATTCTTATAATTTTCAGATTGAGATAAGGATATGTGAATGAGACTTCGATTTTTCCACCTATGTTCTATATCATCGTTTCATTTTTATAATAGTGTTTGGATCGGTTGGAAATAGTGTTTTTCTTTTGTAATGTATCTTATTATACCCGAAAAACATCATTTAGTTCCCACTTTCTTGTAATTGTTAAATTGCGATAAGGATATATAAATGAGACTTCGATTTTTCCACCTATTTTCTATATCATCGTTTCATTTTCTTAATAGTGTTTGGATAGGTTGGAAATAGTGTTTTTCTTTTGTAATGTGTCTAATTATACCCCAAAAACATAATTTAATTTCCACTTTCTTATAATTTTCAAATTGAGATAAGGATATGTGAATGAGACTTCAATTTTTCCACCTATTTTCTATATCATCGTTTCATTTTCTTAATAGTGTTTGGATCGGTTGGAAATAGTGTTTTTCTTTTGTAATGTGTCTAATTATACCCGAAAAACATCGTTTAGGTCCCACTTTCTTGTAATTTTCAAATTGACATAAGGATATGTGAATGAGACTTCGTTTTTTTCACCTATTTTATATATCATCGTTTCATTTTTATAATAGTGTTTGGATCGGTTGGAAATAGTGTTTTTCTTTTGTAATGTATCTTATTATACCCGAAAAACATCATTTAGTTCCCACTTTCTTGTAATTTTCAAATTGAGATAAGGATATAAAAATGAGACTTCGCTTTTTCCACCTATTTTCTATATCATCGTTTCATTCTCTTAATAGTGTTTGGATTGGTTGGAAATAGTGTTTTTCTCTCGTAATGTGTCTAATTATACCCGAAAAACATAATTTAATTCCCACTTTCTTATAATTTTCAAATTGAGATAAAGATATGTGAATGAGACTTCAATTTTTTCACCTATTTTCTATATCATCGTTTCATTTTCTTAATAGTGTTTGGATCGGTTGGAAATAGTGTTTTTCTTTCGTAATATGTCTAATTATACCCGAAAAACATCGTTTAGTTAATAAAAGGAGATTTTGACTATTATAAGGTCGGTTTCATTCCTGAAACCAAACAAAATATTTATTATGATATGTTCAATTTACAAATCTTCGAACATGATCAATATTCTTAACATTACTTGCTGTCGAAAACAATTCCTAAAGAAAGGACGCTTTAAAAGCCCTTCAGGAAACTCACTTAAAAATAATACGAATTTATTTATATAAATTGCAGTGTGTTTATTAAAAAATTATGCAGTTTATAAATGCGTAATTCAATTGGATTTGACGCACATTTTCTTAAAAATCACTTGATAATGAAAAATATTAGCAAAACGAAAAGCGCCCAATATGACATTACCCGTAGTATTGTATTACAATATTGGTACAGCTCCTCTTTTATGTTAACACTAATCGAATGGAAATATTGACACAGAGAATATTACCATCCTATTCGGATCCGATTAATATTGAATTAATTAACAATTACTATGCTCAACAGCGAATAAATATAATATGCTAAAACAGGACACTTTTCTCCCTGAGACAATAGGGTGAAAAAATTATTTATCCCTCAGTCTGTTTTCTTTTTCCAACTCAATTTCCGTGGCTCTGTTTATCCCCGTTCATTTAAATCGAGTTTGGTTGAGCCTAAGAATTATAATCTCGCTTTAAGCTAAATTAAAATAATCTTACGCAAGCATAAAATTTATTTAAAAAATACGGTTTTAACGCACAATAAATAATTATATAGCCAGAAAGCGACCGTTTAACATAATTAATATCAATTAAATCCACGAATTACCTTCATCATTTCTCGTTAAATTTCTAGCAGGAAGTGAGCGGCAAAAGGACTAAAGTAAATTAGGAAATATACATAAACCACGTTTACATTAGATCAATAAAACTTTTTAGTAGTGTGAATTATATTAGTGTAGTTCGTATTAAGATTCCGTGTAAAAGGAAATATGCATTTTCTGTTAAAAATTGAAAAAATAATTTTTAAGCGTGAGTGAATGCGAGCCTTTTAAAATATGTGTTTTTTTATATAATTGGCCTAATGCTTAAGAAATTAATACGGATTATGCTTCGATGTAAACTGGGTGTCACCAGTACGTCGTTTTTTTTATTCATATTTCGTCGAAGACATGTAACCGGGAAAAGTATATCCGTGGAAAATGTGATCCACGGGAGACTTGGTGACGCTTCTCCCTAGAATATAAATTAATAATTTAGCTTTTGAAGTCGTTTTTTATCGGATTAGGGCCGATGCAGGCCTTAGTAATAAAAAAAAAGTATAAATTCGCCTTTATTAGTTTTTAAATTAGTTTTCCTAGCTGCGGTGGCTGAGCTGCTATATGAAGAAAAAGAGAGACGTGGCGTGGGATCTAATACGACCCAGGAAATTCTATTATTTTTCATATGTTTTTTTTTTTTGTAATTTATGAAGGAAGTTTTCCTGTTAAATCATGTTTATGATTTTAGTAAACCAAGGAAATTTAATTCACTTAACGAATTTGCCATTTTAATTCTAGACATTCAAGAGTAATTTCAGACTGTTATTCTAAGAATTTGAGTGCCTGAAATAATTATTTAAGTACATTCAAGTCTTTTCCAGGCTTTTCAAGTGGATTAAATGCCTGAAAAAATCCGTTAAGTACATATGACTTTGCCCTTTTAATTCTAAACATTCAAGAGTAATTTCAAACTGTTATTCCAAGAATTTGAGTGCCTGGAATAACTATTTAAGTACCTTTAACTCTTTTTCAGGCTTATCAAGTGGATTAAGCGCCTGGAAAAATCCCTTAAGTCCCTGTAACCACTTGCAGGCATTTGAAGGAAATTGGACTTAGTTATTTAATAGTTATTTAAGTACACTCAAGTCTTTTCAAGCGGACTAAGTGCCTGGAAAAGTCCCTTAAGTTCTTGTAACCACTTACAGGCATTTGAAGGCAATTAGACTAAGTTAAGGACTTTGCCCTTTTAATTCTAGACATTCAAGACTAATTTCAAACTGTTATTCCAAGAATTTGAGTGCCTGGAATAACTATTTAAGTACCCTTAACTCTTTCAGGCTTTTCAAGTGGATTAAGCGCCTGGAAAAATCCCTTAAGTCATTGTAATTACTTACAGGCGTTTGAAGAAAATTGGACTAAGTTTAGGACTTTGCCCTTTTAATTCTAGACATTGAAGAGTAATTTCAAACAGTTATTTTAGGAATTTGAGTGCCTGGAATATTTATTTAAGCACACTCAAGTCTTTTCCAGTCTTTTCAAGTGGACTAAGTGCCTGGAAAAATCCTTTAAGTCTATACAACCGCTTACAGGCATTTGAAGGAAATTGGAATAAGTTTAGAACTTTGCCCTTTTAATTAATTCTAGACATTCAAGAGTAATTTTAGACTGTTATTCCAGGAACTTGAGTGGCTGGAATAAATATTTAAGTACATTCATGTTATTTCTAGACTTTTTAAGTATATTAAGCTCCTGGAAAAATCCTTTAAGTGCCTGTATCCACTTGCAGGCATTTTGAGGGAAATTGGAATAAGTTTACGACTTTGCCCTTTTAATTCTAGCCGTTCAAGACTAATTGCAAACTGTTACTTCAGGAATTTAAGTCTGGAGTAATTATTTAAGTACTTTCAAGTCTTTTCCAGGATTTTTAAGTGGATTAAACGCATGGAAAAATCATTTAAGTCCGTGTAACTACTTACAGGCATTTGAAGGCAATTGGACTAAGTTTAGGACTTTGCCCTTTTAATTCTAGACATTCAAGGCTAATTTCAAACTGTTATTCCAGGAATTTAAGTCTGGAATAATTATTTAAGTACTTTCAAGTCTTTTCCAGGATTTTTAAGTGGATTAAACGCATGGAAAAATCATTTAAGTCCGTGTAACTACTTACAGGCATTTGAAGGCAATTGGACTAAGTTTAGGACTTTTCCCTTTTAATTCTAGACATTGAAGACTAATTTCAAACTGTTATTCCAGGAATTTAAATGCCTGGAATAATTATTTAAGTAAACCCTAGTCAGTAGAAAGTGGATTAAGCGCCTGGACAATTTCTTTAAGTCCCTGTAACCCTTTATAGGCATTTGAAGGAACTTAGACTAAGTTTAGGACTTTGCCCTGTTAATTCTAGACATTCAAAAGTAATTTGAAACTGTTATTACAGGAATTTGAGTGCCTGGAATAATTATTTAAGTACACTCAAGTCTTTTCTAGTCTTTTCAAGTGGACTAAGTGCCTGGAAAAATCCTTTAAGTCTATGCAACCGCTTACAGGCATTTGAAGGAAATTGGAATAACTTTAGAACTTTGCTCTTTTAATTCTAGACATTCAAGAGTAATTTTAGACTGTCATTCCAGGAACTTGAGTGCCTGGAATAAATATTTAAGTACATTCAAGTTTTTTCCAGGCTTTTCAAGTGGATTAAGCGCCTGGAAAAATCCTTTAAGTCTGCGTAACCATTTACAGGCATTTGAAGGAAACTAGACTTGGTTTAGGACTTTCCCCTTTTAATTCTAGACATTCAAAAGTAATTTGAAACTGTTATTCCAGGAATTTGAGTGACTGGAATAATTATTTAAGCACACTCAAGTCTTTTCTAGTCTTTTCAAGTGGACTAAGTGCCTGGAAAAATCCTTTAAGTCTATGCAACCACTTACAGGCATTTGAAGGAAATTGGACTAAGTTTAGAACTTTGCCCTTTTAATTCTAGACATTCAAGACTAATTTCAAACTGTTATTCCAGGAATTTGAGTGCCTGGAATAATTATTTAAGTACCCTCAAGCTTTTCTAGACTTTTCAAGTGGATTAAGCGCCTAGAAAAATCCCTTAAGTCCTTTTAACCACTTACACGCATTTGAAGGCAATTGGACTAAGTTTAGAACTTTGCCCTTTTAATTCTAGACATTCAAGACTAATTTCAAACTGTTATTCCAGGAATTTCAGTGCCTGGAATAATTATTTAGGTACCCTCAAGTCTTTTCTAGGCTTTTCAAGTGGATTAAGCTCCTGGAAAAATTCCTTTAAGTGCCTGTATCCACTTGCAGGCATTTGAAGGAATTGGAATAAGTTTACGACTTTGCCCTTTTAATTCTAGCCATTCAAGACTAATTGCAAACTGTTATTTCAGGAATTTAAGTCTGGAGTAATTATTTAAGCACACTCAAGTCTTTTCTAGTCTTTTCAAGTGGACTAAGTGCCTGGAAAAATCCTTTAAGTCTGTGTAACCATTTACAGGCATTTGAAGGAAATTAGACTTGGTTTAGGACTTTCCCCTTTTAATTCTAGACACTCAAGGGTAATTTGAAACTGTTATTTTAGGAATTTGAGTGCCTGGAATAATTATTTAAGTACATTCAAGTTTTTTCCAGGCTTTTCAAGTGGATTAAGCGCCTGGAAAAATCCCTTAAGTCCTTTTAACCACTTACACGCATTTGAAGGCAATTGGACTAAGTTTTGGACTTTGCCCTTTTAATTCTAGACATTCAAGACTAATTTTAAACTGTTATTCCAGGAATTTAAGTGCCTGGAATAATTATTTAAGTACCCTCAAGTCTTTTCTAGGCTTTTCAAGTGGATTAAGCTCCTGGAAAAATCCTTTAAGTGCCTGTATCCACTTGCAGGCATTTGAGGGAAATTGGAATAAGTTTAGGACTTTGCCCTTTTAATTCTAGCCGTTTAAGACTAATTTCAAACTGTTATTCCAGGAATTTGAGTGCCTGGAATAATTATTTAAGTACACTCAAGTCTTTTCTAGTTTTTTCAAGTGGACTAAGTGCCTGGAAAAATCCTTTAAGTCTGTGCAACCACTTGCAGGCGTTTAAAGGAAATTGGAATAAGTTTAGAACTTTGCCCTTTTAATTAATTCTAGACATTCAAGAGTAATTTTAGACTGTTATTCCAGGAACTTGAGTGGCTGGAATAAATATTTAAGTACATTCAAGTTATTTCTAGACTTTTCAAGTAGATTAAGCTCCTGGAAAAATCCTTTAAGTGCCTGTATCCACTTGCAGGCATTTGAGGGAAATTGGAATAAGTTTACGACTTTGCCCTTTTAATTCTAGCCATTCAAGACTAATTTCAAACTGTTATTTCAGGAATTTAAGTCTGGAATAATTATTTAAGTACTCTCAAGTCTTTTCCAGGATTTTCAAGTGGATTAAGCGCCTGGAAAAATCCCTTAAATTCTTGTAACCACTTACAGGCATTTGAAGGCAATTAGACTAAGTTTAGGACTTTGCCCTTTTAATTCTAGCCATTCAAGACTAATTTCAAACTGTTATTTCAGGAATTTAAGTCTGGAATAATTATTTAAGTACTCTTAAGTCTTTTCCAGGATTTTCAAGTGGATTAAGCGCCTGGAAAAATCCCTTAAATTCTTGTAATCACTTACAGGCATTTGAAGGCAATTGGACTAAGTTTAGGACTTTGCCCTTTTAATTCTAGCCGTTCAAGACTAATTTCAAACTATTATTTCAGGAATTTAAGTCTGGAATAATTATTTAAGTACCTTTAACTCTTTCAGGCTTTTCAAGTGGATTAAGCGCCTGGAAAAATCCCTTAAGTCCTTGTAACCACTTACAGGCGTTTGAAGAAAATTGGACTAAGTTTAGGACTTTGCCCTTTTAATTCTAGACTTTGAAGAGTAATTTCAAACAGTTATTTTAGGAATTTGAGTGCCTGGAATATTTATTTAAGCACACTCAAGTCTTTTCCAGTCTTTTCAAGTGGACTAAGTGCCTGGAAAAATCCTTTAAGTCTATGCAACCGCTTACAGGCATTTGAAGGAAATTGGACTAAGTTTAGAACTTTGCCCTTTTAATTCTAGCCGTTCAAGACTAATTTCAAACTGTTATTCCAGGAATTTGAGTGCCTGGAACAATTATTTAAGTACATTCAAGTTTTTGCCAAACTTTTCAAGTGGATTAAGCGTCTGGAAAAATCCCTTAAGTCCTTTTAACCACTTACAGGCATTTGAAGGCAATTGGACTAAGTTTAGAACTTTGCCCTTTTAATTCTAGACATTCAAGGGTAATTTGAAACTGTTATTCCAGGAATTTGAGTGCCTGGAATAATTATTTAAGTACATTCAAGTTTTTTCCAGGCTTTTCAAGTGGATTAAGCGCCTGGAAAAATCCTTTAAGTCTGCGTAACCATTTACAGGCATTTGAAGGCAATTGGACTAAGTTTAGGATTGTGCCCTTTTAATTCTAGACATTCAAGAATAATTTCAAACTGTTATTCCAGGAATTTGAGTACCTAGAATAGTTATTTAAGTACCCTCAAGTCTTTTCCAGACTTTTCAAGTGGATTACGATTAATAATTTTTTTTTTTAAATAGATTATTTTCCATTTAAAAATTCCAAAATGCTGTTCCATTTACGCCCCAGCATGATGAATTAATTTTACTCTGAAGCCTTATTTAAAAGCTGTTCCAATAACGCCCTGTCATCACCTTTAATCTCTCAAATTTCCAGAGATAAGAATGTCTTTCGTGTCCAATTAAGATGCGTAACCAAATAATACTTTTTCATAGGTCCAAATCTAGGCGCCAGATTTATTTATCAATTTTTAACAAAAACTTTAAGGAACTTAAAAAAGTTTTCTTGGTTCGGGTTGGCTTAACTGTCACATTTCCTGGAGGGAAAATGCCAAATTTAAAACCCAAGAAGAACCTTGGAATTCCAAATATGACATTTTTAATGCTTATGTTAATTTTATAAAAATGTCCCTTATATCCAATAAAGTTATGCACAACCAAATATCAAATTTTTCCAATTAAAAACTATTGATTTTCTCATAACAGGGGCGCAAATATCCCCCCTCGCATCTAAAAAAAAAACACGCTTCTAGAATATAAACCCGAATTTTAAAAGAGCATTTCGCTATTTTTCTGTCCTTTTTTTGCAATCAATGGACCAGTTTTTATGTTTCCAGTACAAACGATAATTAGGCTCGAATATGTGTGTCGCGGGCATTAAGGTTCAATCACGACCCTGTAGTAAATTTATGGTCGGACCCTAATAAATAATTAGATACGGGCCTGTATGACCTCCCTCCTAGAAAAAGGGTGAGAGCGTTGACCCAAAATTAGCCCTAACGGTTTTCGTATACATAAATAAATATTGATATGGTATGAATAAGGATTCGGATTGGCGAGAGGATTCCGATGGGAAATTAGTTTCTGTACCGGTCCGAATTGACCGTACATTTAGAACTAATGGAAAAGTCGTCAAGATAGATATTGTTCGAACGTCGGAATTTACCTCACAAGGTTCTAAAATTAGTCGAATATAATGAATAATTACTTTGTTTTGGGAAGTACGTTATTATTTCAAATTCAAAACATATAAACAATAGAAGTCTTATTAGATATAGCATCAAGAAATACAAGGGCTGAATCAGGATTATTAAAACCGTCCATTATTATTTCAAATGCAAATAAAGTGATCATATCACAGTCGTTGTTGACCTACCTAATAAAATACAAAAGTAATAATAGAAGATATAATAGCTCAATTGGTATTTAAATAATAATTCGCTAAAAATCGAATAAAACCCCGCCCCGTTGACGCTTTATTTTAATGAATATTTCTCATCGAAAGCACTTAATGAATAATTAGGTCTAAAATGTAACTTGAGTACTCACCCTGAATAAAAAATCAATAATACTCGATTGAAAGACCATTTCCATTAATGCCTTAAGATATGAATTAATTTTATTTTAATGAAACATTAATTCTGTTTAAGTAAATTATTATTCTCTACTTGTCAGAACGTCAATGGTTTGTAGTATTGTAATTAAAAATTTCCTGTCAATAACGTTTTAACAATAAGAAACAATTTTTGTTTTAATGAATAATTTATTCTTACAGGCAATTTATTACGTTTAGAGTCTAGGAATCAAAACTTCTCTTCCATTACCTTATTAGCATTAAAAATGTATTTTCTTCTTAACGAATAATTGACTCTTATAGGACGAGTGTTATGTTTGGTTTGAGGATTGATTCCCTTTGATTAATGTTTTAACATTGAAAATTAATTTCGTTTTAATGAATAATTAATTTTGAAATTCTTATTACTCGCTTATTATGTGTTTTGTCAAGAAGGGCCTATAAGTTTACAAGAGCCTATAAGAAATATTTCATTAATCTTAAATAAATTTAAAAATAAAGACAATTTTATAAATTGGCGGATGCACTAGATAAGGACCTAGTCAAACTTAACTGACGATAACTTTTAAAGGAAACAGGCGATTTTATTAATTTATTGTTTTTAAGAAAGCCTATAATTGTAAGGACATCTTTAAGGTCTCTCAGTTGGTATTTGAATAATAATTCGCTAAAAATCGAATAAAACCCCGCCCCGTTGACGCTTTATTTTAATGAATATTTCTCATCGAGAGCACTTAATGAATAATTAAGTCTTAAATGTAACTTGAGTAACTTAATGAACTAAGTTTATTGTAATGAATAATTTTGATTTAACAGCAGTCACCCTGAATAAAAAATGAATAATACTCGATTGAAAGACCATTTCCATTAATGCCTTAAGATATGAAATAATTTTATTTTAATGAAACATAAATTCTGTTCAAATAAATTATTATTCTTTTCTCGTCAGAACGTCAATGGCTTGTAGTATACTAATTGAAAATTTCCTTTCATTTACGTTTTAACAATAAGAAATAATTTTCGTTTTAATTAATAATTTATTCTTACGGGAAATTTATTACGCTTAGAGTCTAGAAATCAAAAATTCTCTTCCATTGACTTATTAGCATTAAAAATGTATTTTTGTTTTAATGAATAATTTATTCCTTTTAATTAACATTTTAACATTAAACATTTATTTTGTTTTAATGAATAATTAATTTTCAAATTCTTATTACTCGCTTATTATGCCTTTTGCCGTAAAAAATCATAGTATCCAAACTGATTTTTCTTTCCCTACAAGAGCCTATAAGAAAATGTCATTAATCTTAAATAAATTTAAAAATAAAGACAATTTTATAAATTGGTGGTTGCACTAGATAAGGACCTAGTTAAACTTAATTGACGATAACTTTTAGACGAAACAGGCGACTTTATTAATTTATTTTTTTTAAGAAAGCCTATAGCTGTAAGGACATCTTCAACGTCTCTCAATTGGTATTTGAATAATAATTCGCTAAAAATCGAATAAAACCGCGCCCGCGTTGACTTTTTAATTTAATGAATAATTGTCATCGAAAGCACTTAATGAATAATTAGGTCTAAAATGTAACTTGAGTAACTTAATGAACTAAGTTTATTTTAATGAATAATTTTGATTTAAAAGCAGTCACACTGAATAAAAAAACTATAATACTCGATTGGAAGACCATTTCCATTAATGCCTTAAGATATGAAATAATTTTATTTTAATGAAACATAAATTCTGTTCAAATAAATTATTATTCTCTACTCGTGAGAACGTCAATGGCTTGTAGTATAGTAATTCAAAATTTCCTTTTTATTCACGTTTTAACAATAAGAAATAATTTTTGTTTTAATGAATCATTTATTCTTACAGGCAATTTATTACGTTTAGAGTCTAGGAATCAAAACTTTTCTTCCATTAACTTATTAGCATTAAAAATGTATTTTCTTCTTAACGAATAATTGACTCTTATATGACGAGTGTTATGTTTGGTTTGAGGATTGATTCCCTTTGATTAACGTTTTAACATTGAAAATTAATTTCGTTTTAATGAATAATTAATTTTGAAATTCTTATTACTCGCTTGTTATGCGTTTTGCCAACAAGAGCCTATAAGTTTACAAGAGCCTATAAGAAACATTTCATTAATCTTAATAAATTTAAAAATAAAGACAATTTTATAAATTGGTGGATGCACTAGATAAGGACCTAGTCAAACTTAACTGACGATAACTTTTAGAGAAAACAGGCGATTTTATTAATTTATTGTTTTTAAGAAAGCCTATAGTTGTAAGGACATCTTTAAGGTCTCTCAGTTGGTATTTGAATAATAATTCGCTAAAAATCGAATAAAACCCCGCCCCGTTGACGCTTTATTTTAATGAATATTTCTCATCGAAAGCACTTAATGAATAATTAGGTCTAAAATGTAACTTAAGTAACTTAATGAACTAAGTTTATTTTAATAAATAATTGTGATCTAAAAGCAGTCACACTGAATAAAAAAACAATAGTACTCGATTGGAAGACCATTTCCATTAATGCCTTAAGATATGAAATAATTTTATTTTATTGAAACATAAATTCTGTTCAAATAAATTATTATTCTCTTCTCGTCAGAACGTCAATGGCTTGTAGTATAGTAATTGAAAATTTCCTTTCATTCACGTTTTAACAATAAGAAATAACTTTCGTTTTAATGAATAATTTATTCTTACGGGAAATTTTTAACGCTTGGAGTCTAGAAATAAAAAATTCTCTTCCATTGACTTATTAGCATTAAAAATGTATTTTTGTTTTAATGAATAATTGATTCCCTTTAATTAACGTTTTAACATTAAACATTTATTTTGTTTTAATGAATAATTAATTTTCAAATTCTTATTACTCGCTTATTATGCCTTTTGCCGTAAAAAATCATAGTATCCAAACTGATTTTTCTTTCCCTACAAGAGCCTATAAGAAAATATCATTAATCTTAAATAAATTTAAAAATAAAGACAATTTTATAAATTGGTGGATGCACTAGATAAGGACCTAGTTAAACTTACTTGACGATAACTTTTAGACGAAACAGGCGACTTTATTAATTTATTTTTTTTAAGAAAGCCTATAGCTGTAAGGACATCTTCAACGTCTCTCAATTGGTATTTGAATAATAATTCGCTAAAAATCGAATAAAACCGCGCCCGCGTTGACTTTTTAATTTAATGAATAATTGTCATCGAAAGCACTTAATGAATAATTAGGTCTAAAATGTAACTTGAGTAACTTAATGAACTAAGTTTATTGTAATGAATAATTTTGATTTAACAGCAGTCACCCTAAATAAAAAATCAATAATACTCGATTGAAAGACCATTTCCATTAATGCCTTAAGATATGAAATAATTTTATTTTAATGAAACATTAATTCTGTTCAAATAAATTATTATTCTCTACTCGTGAGAACGTCAATGGCTTGTAGTATAGTAATTCAAAATTTCCTTTTTATTCGCGTTTTAACAATAAGAAATAATTTTCGTTTTAGTGAATAATTTATTCTTACGGGAAATTTATTACGCTTAGAGTCTAGAAATCAAAAATTCTCTTCCATTGACTTATTAGCATTAAAAATGTATTTTTGTTTTAATGAATAATTGATTCCCTTTAATTAACGTTTTAACATTAAACATTTATTTTGTTTTAATGAATAATTAATTTTGAAATTCTTATTATTCGCTTATTATGCCTTTTGTCGTAAAAAATCATAGTATCCAAACTGATTTTTCTTTCCCTACAAGAGCCTATAAGAAAATGTCCTTAATCTTAAATAAATTTAAAAATAAAGACAATTTAATAAATTGGTGGATGCACTAGATAAGGACCTAGTTAAACTTAACTGACTTTAACTTTTAGACGAAACAGGCGACTTTATTAATTTATTTTTTTTAAGAAAGCCTATAGCTGTAAGGACATCTTCAACGTCTCTCATTTGGTATTTGAATAATAATTCGCTAAAAATCGAATAAAAAGTAATTCAAAATTTCCTTTTTATTCCTTTTTATTAACAATAAGAAATAATTTTTGTTTTAATGAATGATTTATTCTTACACGAAATTTATTACGGTTCGAGTCTAGAAATCAAAAATTCTCCTCCCTTTACACTATTAGCATTAAAAATGTATTGTTTAGTTTTAACGAATAATTGACTCTTATAGGAAGAGTGTCATGTTTGCTTTGATAATTGATTCCCTTTGATTAACGTTTTAACAATGAAAATTAATTTTGTTTTATTAATGAATAATTAATTTTCAAATTCTTATAACTCGCTTATTATGCCTTTTTCCGTAAAAAATCACAGTATCCAAACGGATTTTTCTTTTCCTACAAGAGCCTATAAGAAAATGTCATTAATTTTAAATAAATTTAAAAATAAAGACAATTTTATAAATTGGTGGATGCACTAGATAAGGATTCAACTTAATATCGAATTTCTTCTCTAAAACTTAATCCATCAAACAAGATAGATTAAGTTGTTTAAACTTAACTGACGATAACTTTTAGACGAAACAGGCGTCTTTATTAATTTGTTTTTTTTTTAAAGAAAACCTATAGTTTAGTTTAGTTAGGACATTTTGATTCCCTGCGACTTTTTGGGTAAACAAACATCACGAATTTTTCATTGGAAAACTTTTTTTGGTAATGGTTTCTTCATGTTTTATGTTACTGCGTAGTTTGGAAGACATTCGGTAGAACATTCTTTAAATAACGGAAAATCAAGGGAATTTTTAAATATTTCTTAAATAACTAACATCATAATACAAATCGAGGAGGGTCGTGTATTTTCCAACAAATGTAGAAAACCGAAATTTTATGCAAAGAATTCCTTATATAATTTGTCATTTAATTGCTAATTGAACAAAGATTTTTGCAAAAAAAGTCTGTCCAGGTTCAATTCAATTTTATTATTCTCTGTATAACTGGATTAAACCTGGATTACGAAAGTGCATATATCCCTCAAAAATTGTGCTAAATTTAGATTTTCTTGTACCTGTTATCTGTTGATGTTAAGACGTCAATAATTGAGTTTTTGCTTTTTAAATAAGATACAACTGTCTAAATTTACCGAAATAATTTATTAAAATAAAAAGCTCTGTCGAATTTTAAATTGAAAACCGTTGAAATTATTACACATAGAGAACGTTAAAAAAAATCCCATTTAGGATTTTGTTGAAAAGTTTCACAAAGAGTCTTCTAGTTGTCCAACACTTGGAACTTTTTAATAATGACGGTAATAAGGATGAGTAAACAGAAGATTTAATCTGTGAAAAATTCACCAGTTTAGATGACAGGACACGCTTTTTTTCTTACTTCTGAGACGCTCTTTTATTGGAAAACTTTAAAAGATCTCTCCGTTTTAGTAAAACTCTTTCTTTATATATATACACACTTTTCAAGCTCGGGGAAACTTCTTTTTAATTTTCATCGCTTTGTAATCCTTACCCAAGAGTTGGATTCCGTTTTTCGCGTTTAATTTCGTTTTCCTTTGCTAGGTTCAAAAACCATTAAAAAAGGAGTCGGGATTATAGGGTATCTAAAAAGGAAACTGATGATGTTAAATATCTTGAAAGCATTAGTAGCTACGTAGGTATGGAGGTTCAGTCTTAGCGTTAGAACGTCGATGGAAGAATGTCAATAAATGTTTCGTGAATTAATTTGATAGATTTTTTGGGGTCAACAATATAACTTATGCTCAAAGTTAGAACGTCGATGAGTGAGCTTTAGTGCTGTTTGGATGGCTCATAGTCATAGAAAATAACCAGTTATAAGTGACTTAATTATTAAAATGGAGTTAGTTCTTGATGTTATTGGACAAATATTTTTAGTTTGGTAAGAATTAACTTTCCAGAAAATAGAGTGTAAGAGAGTTTATTCTATTAATTGTTGATTAAAACAAGAATTAATTCTTATTATTAAAATGTTAATGTAAACCATTGACTTCCTAACAAATAGAGAAAAATACGCTGCTTGTAAGAACGAACTATTCATTAAAACAAACATTTATTCTCATTGTTGAATGTTATTGAAAGACGATTTTTGATTTTTAGAGTGTAGACCATTGACCTCCTAATAAATAGAGAAAAATACGCTGTTTATAAGAATGAACTATTCATTAAAACAAAATTAATTCTCATTATTAAGATGTTACACTGCAATGGAATTTTTGATGAATAGATTGCAAATCATTGACGTTCTGATACGTAGAGAATAATAGGTTCCTTATAAAAATTAGTTATTCATTGAAAATAATTTTTGATTTTTGCATTATAAACCATTAACGTTCTGACACGTAGAGAATAATAAGTTCCTTATAAGAATTAGTTATTCATCGAAAATAATTTTTGATTTTTGCATTATAAACCATTGACGTTCTGACACGTAGAGAATAATAGGTTCCTTATAAAAATTAGTTATTCATTGAGAATAATTTTTGATTTTTGCATTATAAACCATTGACGTTCTGACACGCAGAGAATAATAGGTTCCTTATAAAAATTAGTTATTCATTAAAACAAAATTAATTTGCATTATTAACATGTTAATGCAATGGAATTTTTGATTAATAGATTGCAAACCATTGACGTTCTGACACGCAGAGAATAATAAGTTCCTTATAAGAATTAGTTATTCATTGAAAATAATTTTTGATTTTTACACTATAAACCATTGACGTTCTGATACATAGAGAATAATTGGTTCCTTATAAAAATTAGTTATTCATTGAAAATAATTTTTGATTTTTGCATTATAAACCATTGACGTTCTGACACGTAGAGAATAATAGGTTCTTTGAAAAAATTAATTATTCATTAAAACAAAATTAATTTTCATTAATAACATGTTACAATGCAATGGATTTTTTGATTAATAGATTGCATACCATTGATGTTCTGACACGTACTTAATAATAGATTCTTTAAAAGAATTAATTATTCATTAAACAAAAATTTATTTTTATTGTTGAAGGTTATTGAAAAGCGTTTTTTGATTTTTAGTGCATAAACCATTTACCTCCTAACAAATAGAGCAAAAAAAAGCTGCTTGTAAAAATTAACTATTCATTAAAACAAAATTAATTCTCATTATTAACATGTTACAATGCAATGGAATTTTTGATGAATAGATTGCAAACCATTGACGTTCTGACACGCAGAGAATAATAAGTTCCTTATAAGAATTAGTTATTCATTGAAAATAATTTTTGATTTTTACACTATAAACCATTGACGTTCTGATACATAGAGAATAATTGGTTCCTTATAAAAATTAGTTATTCATTGAAAATAATTTTTGATTTTTGCATTATAAACCATTGACGTTCTGACACGTAGAGAATAATAGGTTCTTTGAAAAAATTAATTATTCATTAAAACAAAATTAATTTGCATTATTAACATGTTAATGCAATGGAATTTTTGATTAATAGATTGCAAACCATTGACGTTCTGACACGTAATTAATAATAGATTCTTTGAAAGAATTAATTATTCATTAAACAAAAATTTATTTCTATTGTTGAAGGTTATTGAAAAGCGTTTTTTGATTTTTAGAGTGTAAACCATTGACCTCCTTACAAATAGAGAAAAATACGCTGTTTGTAAGAATGAACTATTCATTAAAACAAAATTAATTCTCATTATTAACATGTTACAATGCAATGGAATTTTTGATGAATAGATTGCAAACCATTGACGTTCTGACACGCAGAGAATAATAAGTTCCTTATAAGAATTAGTTATTAATTGAAAATAATTTTTGATTTTTGCATTATAAACCATTGGCGTTCTGATACATAGAGAATAATAGGTTCCTTATAAAAATTAGTTATTCATTGAGAATAATTTTTGATTTTTGCATTATAAACCATTGACGTTCTGACACGTAGAGAATAATAGGTTCTTTGAAAAAATTAATTAATCATTAAAATAAAATTAATTTGCATTATTAACATGTTAATGCAATGGAATTTTTGATTAATAGATTGCAAACCATTGACGTTCTGACACGTAGAGAATAATAAGTTCCTTATAAGAGTTAGTTATTCATTGAAAATAATTTTTGATTTTTGCATTATAAACCATTGACGTTCTGACATGTAGATAATAATAGATTCTTTGAAAGAAATAATTAATCATTAAAATAAAGATTTATTTTCATTGTTAAATAATTAGGATTATTATTGAAAGGCGTTTTTTGATTTTTAGAGCGAAAACCATTGACCTCCTATTGAGAAAAATACGCTGGTTGTAAGAATAAACTATTCATTAAAACAAAATTAATTTTTATTACAACATGTTAATGCAATGAAATTTTGGCTTAATAGATTGGAAACCATTGATGTTCTGACACGCAGAAAATAATAAGATCCTTATAAGAATTAGTTATTCATTGAAAATATTTTTTGATTTTTGCACTATAAACCATTGACCTTCTGACACGTAGAGAATAATAGATTCATTAATTATTCATTAAAACAAAAATGTATTCTCATTGTTGAAGGTTATTGAAAGACGTTTTTTGATTTTTTGATTTTTAGAGTATAAACCATTGACCTCCTAACAAATAGAGAAAAATTTGCTGCTTGTAAAAATGAACTATTCATTAAAACAAAATTAGTTTTCATTATTAACATGTTACAATGTAATGGAATTTTTGATTAATAGATTGCAAACCATTGACGTTCTGACACGCAGAGAATAATAAATTCCTGATAAGAATTAGTTATTCATGAAACCAATTTTTGATTTTTACACTATAAACCATTGACGTTCTGACAGGTAGAGAGTAATAGTTTCTCTAAAAGAATTCATTATTCATTAAAACAAAAATATATTCTCATTGTCAAAGGTTATTGAAAGGCGATTTTTGATTTCTAGAGTGTAAACCATTGACCTTCTAACAAATAGAGAAAAATACGCTGCTTGTAAAAATGAACTATTCATTAAAACAAAATTAATTTTCATTATTAACATGTTACAATGCAATGGAATTTTTGATTAATAGATTGCATACCATTAATGTTCTGACACGTAGTTAATAATAGATTCTTTAAAAGAATTAATTATTCATTAAACAAAAATTTATTTTTATTGTTGAAGGTTATTAAAAAGCGTTTTTTGATTTTTAGAGTATAAACCATTGACCTCCTAACAAATAGAGAAAAATACGCTGTTTGTAAGAATGAACTATTCATTAAAACAAAATTAATTCTCATTATTAACATGTTACAATGCAATGGAATTTTTGATGAATAGATTGCAAACCATTGACGTTCTGACACGTAGAGAATAATAGGTTCTTTGAAAGAATTAATTATTCATTAAAACAAAATTAATTTCCATTATTAACATGTTAATGCAATGGAATTTTTGATTAATAGATTGCAAACCATTGACGTTTTGACACGTAGATAATAATAGATTCTTTGAAAGAATTAATTATTTATTAAAGCAAAATTAATTTTCATTATTAACATGTTAATGCAATGGAATTTTTGCTTATTAGATTGCCAACCATTGATGTTGTGACACGTAGTTAAAAATAGATTCTTTGAAAGAATTAATTATTCATTAAACAAAATTTTATTTTTATTGTGCGTTTTTTGATTTTTACAGTGTAAACCATTGACCTCCTAACACATAGAGAAAAATACGCTGTAAGAATGAACTATTCATTAAAACAAAAATAATTCTCATTATTAACATGTTACAATGCAATGGAATTTTTGATGAATAGATTGCAAACCATTGACGTTCTGACACGCAGATAATAATAAGTTCCTTATAAGAATTAGTTATTCATTGAAAATAATTTTTGATTTTTGCATTATAAACCATTGACGTTCTAACACGTAGAGAATAATAGGTTCTTTGAAAGAATTAATTATTCATTAAAACAAAATTAATTTGCATTATTAACATGTTAATGCAATGGAATTTTTGATTAATAGATTGCAAACCATTGACGTTTTGACACGTAGATAATAATAGATTCTTTGAAAGAATTAATTATTCATTAAAACAAAGATTTATTTTCATAGTTGAAGGTTATTGAAAGGCGTTTTTTTATTTTTAGAGTATAAACCATTGACCTTCTAACAAATAGAGAAAAATACGTTGCTTGTAAGAATGAACTATTCATTAAAGCAAAATTAATTTTCATTATTAACATGTTAATGCAATGGAATTTTTGCTTAATAGATTGCAAACCATTGACGTTCTGACATGCAGAAAATAATAACTCCCTTTTAAGAATTGGAGAACGTAGAGAATAATAGGTTCTTTGAAAGAATTAATTATTCATTAAAACAAAATTAATTTGCATTATTAATATGTTAATGCAATGAAATTTTTGATTAATAGATTGCAAACCATTGACGTTCTGACACGTAGAAAATAATAGGTTCTTTGAAAGAATTAGTTATACATTGAAAGTAATTTTTGATTTTTGCAATATAAACCATTGACGTTCTGACACGTAGAGAATAATAGATTCATTAATTATTCATTAAAACAAAAATGTATTCTCATTGTTAGAGGTTATTGAAAGGCGTTTTTTGATTTTCAGAGTCCTCCTAACAAAACGAAGAACACATTCCTTGTAAGAATGAATTTAAGAGAGATGGCGCTTGTCATTACTACAAAATGAAATGTCCAACAATAATTAAAATAAAATAAATAAACCAAATCACATACTGCATATTTGTCAAAAATTGTTTAGTTTCATATTCAAAATGGCCTCGATATTCTTTTGATTATTTTAAAAGAGATGGCGCTGAACTGTCATTTCTGAATTAAAAAATGTGAAAAAATAATAAATATGAATAACTGGTGTTAAATATCTGGAAAGTGTTACTAGATACGTAGTTGTAGAAATTTGGTCTTAGTGTTAGAACGTCGAGGGGAGAATTTGAACAACTGTTCGTGAATAAATTTCATGGACTTATTGGGGTCAATTAGTTATTAAAATATAATTTATTCTCAAAGTTAGAATCTCAATGAGTGAGGTTTAGCGACGTAGGATGTTAATAAAATATCGTTTAGAATTTTTAAATTAGTAATAACTGATTTTTCAACAAATAGACGGTATCAATGTTTTTTTCATTTAAAAATTAATAATTATCTCCTATTGACATTCTAACATTACGATAATCAAGTATAGCTTCAATCAATAATGACATGATTTAATTGATAACTCGACACACGTTTAATTCAGGTCAATATTCGTCCTGAAGGTGCACTGTTTCGAAACATCTATCGCGTGCTACAACAAAATATATAAAAGTTAAAAAATAATTTGAATCCTGACCACAAGGACATGATGAAGTGTCTTAACAAAATGTGGGAATAATTAGAAACAATTAGGGTCAAAATTAGCATTCGATATACCCCAAGGGTCCTCCTCCTCCCTCCAATAATATCCTACGTGAATATTAATGGGTAGTATTGCTCGATAGGCTTCCGAGATCAAATCGCATCAAGAAGATTAAATAGACTGGGCAATTTCGAGCCGGATTATTCGATCAAACAATCAACCTTTATTTGATTGAGCAACAAAGACCCCGTAATACAATATAAAATTTAACGTTTCTGAGAGGGTTAAGGAAGCCTTTAGGGTTTAGAATAAGGATGAAAAATAGATGGGGCATTGATATATTAATTTAGAAAAAATAAAGGAGGGAAGAAAGGTTAAGTAAGGAAAATGTGTGCAATTTGTACTGAGTTAGACTTAAAATTATATGGTGTTGCCAGTTTGAAAGAATAAACATGAAATTATCCCAGGTAATTGAGGAAACGAAAATTATTGCAGGATTTTGTTCTCAGAGAGAATAATTATGCCATTTATACACTTTTGGTCAGTTGTACAGTACAGTAACAAAAAACGTTAAAAAACAAAAAACTAGGTAAAATTCTTGAAAGATGTGGATTTATATTAATTTCAAATTTTCAGTGTCATAAATAATTTCTTAAAATATATTTTTTTATATTCATCACAAAAAATCAGATAAAAGGCTAAAAAGTTGCTAAAGTTTACCTGGTTTTGGTATTCAAATAGTTAAAATTAATAATTTTACGTCCGCATACAGGAATTTTAAGGAAAAGCCGGGAAAATCTCAATAAATATTCTTCTATTTAGTGTCCTGATGATTTTATAGACGACCGAAACGTTTAACCCAAGAATTGGTTTCGTGAGGAAAAATGAGTTTAGTACCTTGAAAAATGTAAAATCTTGTATTAAAGGAAGGACTAAATTTATTGGAACAAATAAAAAAATTATTCCAGGCAGTCGAGTTGCAACCCAGTGCTCTCTATAACTGGTGATATGGAACTAAATACCTTTGAAAAGTTACACAATTCTTCTAGAAAGTTGATTTAAACACTACGGCTCTGTTTGTGAACAAAAAAAATAGATTAAAGAAACAACAAAACAAACAGCAACAACAAAATAATAAAAAGAACACTCAAAAGAGGCAACACATAAAAAATATAATAAATAATCAAAAAAGTAAAAATCTGACAACCTTTCTAGCAAATTAGACACAGTTTATATAAAGTCCAATTTTAATGTCAAATCTGGGTTTACTTCTTGTTGAAGCTTTGGTACCTTAATTGATAATAATTGTTTTGATTTATCACATTCACCAGAACAGTATTTTCTATTGACTCGCATGAAAAATCTTTTTCTAGAAAGTCCCAATCGTGTCTGTTATTTTTTGCTATTTTTAGTAGAAAACATTATTGTTATCCACGAGGATTATGTTTTATTTGTACAAATAACATATAAGGGACCAACATAGGAATAAGGTGGTTCTGAACTTATCATTGTTAGTTGCTTGACTAAATATAAAATTTAAAAAGATAATTTTATTTGTAGAGCCTGCGTAGACATATCAAATTTAATAGCGACCATAAGAATAGTTTACTAATATAATTTTTTTTATTGGCTTAAGTTTCAATATATTTGGTTTATTTTCAATTATTTTATTTTAGTTTAAATTGTCATTATAAGTACCTCTATTTTTTATTTTATTGAAAAATGTTAAGTATTGTATTTAAACTAAAATAAAATAATGAAAAATCCTGCATTCTTGCTCTATTTTAACGTGTCTTGTATTAAAACAAATATAAGATCATCTAATTAAATGATCTTCTTAGGCCGAAAATCATTTAGTAATATCTATATAGGTAGGTGACCTGATTAGAAGAAGTCAAATTTTTACAAGAAATAAAAACTTTCGTCCAGGAAGTTGAGTCAGACCCTGATGCTACGCATACCTTTCTTTAAGGTGATCAATTTGTACTCGACTGCTTGGAAGAAATAAAAAAAATATTTCAGGCCAAAGTTTACTCTTTTGCTTCCTTAGTTCCAGAACATTATTTCAAGTTCCATTTGATTAGAGCTGGCTTACAAGTGTACTTTTGAACAGAGCAGTCGTAAGTCAAGTCCTTGAAAACTTAATTTGCTGAATACTTTTTTTACATTCGACACAGCACTTTCACCTCCTTGAAGCCCAACTGTAGCCTTAACTTGGACTTCTTCTGTTGCTTTTTAGTATTTTTCTCCAGTGCTCTCTATAACTGATGATATGCAACTGAATACCTTTGAAAATTACAAACAATTCTTCTAGGGAGTTAAATTGAACGCTATTGTTATACTATAAGCTGATCAGAAGGAGTCAAGTGTCTAAAAGAAATGAAAACTTTCGTCCAGGAAGTTGAGTGAGAACTTGATGCTACGCATGCCTTTTGTAAGGTGATCAATTGTAACCAACTGCCTGGAATAAATGAAACAAGTATTCCAAGAAGTTAAGTTGGAACCATTGCCCTCTATAACTGATGAGATGTAATTAAATTCCTTGAAAAGTTACAAAATTCTTGTAAGGAGTTGAATTGAATACTACTGCTCTGTTTATAATATTATGAGCTGATTAGAAGAAGTCAAATGTCTACGAGAAATAAAAACTTTCGTTCAGGAAGTTGAGTGAGACCCTGATACTACGCATACCTTCTTTGATGTGATCAATTTTATTTAACTGCCTGGAATAAATAAAAAAAGTATTCCAGGAAGTTAAGTTGGAACCCATTGCCCTCTATAATTGATGATATGCAATTAAATACCTTGGAAAATTACAAACTTCTTTTAGGGAGTTAAATTGAGCACTACTGTTCTTTTTATGCTATTATGAGCTGATTAAAAGGTGTCAAATGTCTTCAAGAAATGAAAACTTTCGTCCAGTGAGACCTGATGCTAGGCATACCTTTTGTGAGGTGATCTATTGTATTCAACGGCCTGGAAGAAATTTAAAAAAATTACTTCAGGAAGCTAATTTGGAACCCATTGCTCTGGATAACTAATAAAATACAATTGAATGGAATTCCTTTACTATGGAATGGCAATAAACAAAATCTTAGTGATTTTCTATCATTTATTAATAAAATTCATCCAAAAATAAAATTTATATTAGAAGTGGAAATCAATAAAACCATAACCTTTTTAGACTTACTTATTAAAAACGTAAATAATAAACATTATTTTGAGATATATAGAAAACCTAACCACACTGGAACAATTCCATCCTTTTTCACATAAAGTAGCAGCTTTAAATAGTTATGTAAATAGAGCACTACAGATTCCTCAAACAACTGAAAGCAGGGATAGAGAGTTGAATATTATCAAACAAATTGCCCAAACTCATAATTTTTCACCCAATTTAGTAGACAAAATAAAAAATAAATTTCTATTACGTAATGCGTTCCAAAATGTCTACATACCACATCAAACAATATTAAGTAATCAGCCAGTAAATAAGTTCATTTCACTTACATACAATGGAGCAGTTTCTTATAAAATCCAACGAGTTCTAACTTCTTTAAATGTTAAGGTTGCCTTTAAATCGAGCAATTCATTAGGTAACTTATTGATTAATAATAAAGGCAAAGGAATTTATAAGCTTTATTGTGAGTGTGGTTATTTTTATGTAGGTAGAACGAAGCGTAGTTTTAAAGCTCGGTTTAGCGAACATGACCGATGCATTAGACAAAACAATCCTGAGTCATTATTTGCTAAGCATATTATGGAGACCGGTCACCCATCGAATCTACTAAATAATTACAAGATCTTACATAGAGTTCAGGACAACATAAATCTAAATAATCTTGAATTACTCGAGATAAAAAGATCTGTCAAAAAAGAATATGATAAATCTCTTAATATTCAGATTAACATTCCTGAAACTAATTTAATTAATATTTTATTTGAATAACTCTTCCCTCCCTTTCCGGTTAATTTATTTTAATAAAAAACCCCGTTGTTTTCTTAATATAAACTGGTAGAGACATATGTTTAACAGTTAAAAAAAAAAAATATTTTAAAGTTACTGTGGGTACCGCTATCTAGTACCCATTCGGTTATATGATATAAAATATAGATTTCTTTGTAACGTTCTTTTTTAATTATGAAAACTTGATATAGATGACTCTGCTGGTCAGATTAGTTTGAATGGCGGTTATCATAGTTTTTAGATCGTTTTGTCTATTGTGTTTAACGGTGCTTTTTAGATGTTATTGTTTTGAACCTAAGTGTATTATTTGTTATCTTCGGATAAGATTTACTCGCTTAATTTTAACTGTACCGTTCTATATGTGCTTTTGTTTTGTTTTGACAAATCTCGTTTTTAACAATGTAAGTACGCTTTAAAATTCGATTTTATTCAGCATTTTACCAATTTTTGATAAGCGTAGTATCTATGTAAATTGTGTCTTTTACTTTTAGTCCTCGACCTGATGATGCGATGATATTGTAATCGCGAAACCGGTCGTCATAATAAAAGGAATTTCTGGTGAAATAAGACCTTTATTTTCTACTGTGTTTGCTAGCAAATACCTATAAAAATACATCCCAGAACATGGACATCATTGTCCAAACTATACAGTTGAATAACTTGAAGGGTTAGAAATATCTTTCAAGGAGTTGACTTGACACTACTGCTGCTCTGTTTATGTTACTATAAGCTGGCTAAATAGTATAATAAATCTGAAATTTTGTTTAAATGACAAATGGGAAACAATTGACTGAAAATATCATTGTGCCAGTTTCAGTTATTCAAACTAATGCCTGATCTTTTTATATTTTTTTCCCTACTTAAAAATTTCTATTACTATGAAAAAAAAAACCGAAATTACCCCCATTGCCGTTTATAAACTTTTTAAAAAAAAAGTAAGAGACCCTTGACATTTGACCCCATTTCCCTAAACATTTTTAATATAAAATTGCTTTAAGTAATCTACATTTTCGTTCTCGTTCCGTATGCCGCGCCACAACTCGGATTATTAAATCAGATCCCTGCAATCCGAGTGCCTCCATTAATATTAAAAAGTGACTACTTTTCATGGAGGAAATGACGGTTATTATTTTTGATTGTTATTTTCAGGAAATTACTTTTAGATACCGGCCAGTTTATGGTGGCCCCTTTTTTTTCTCTGTGTTTGAACGTAACACTATAGTTGCTCTTTATTGTCGATAAAATAAAATGCAATTTGAAAAGTAATTATGCGAGTGCAAAGGGAAATATTACTTTTTTTTAAGTAGTAAAAAAAACGAACCTACGAGCTAATTCGAAAGCTTAAAAAGTGCTCAGGGCAGAGGGTAATTGTGTTTTTTCTTTTAATTCCACGTTTGTCAGCGAAATAAAGGTTTTTTCTTGCCTTCGCTTAGTTTGCATATTAAAAGGTTCCCGAGGCGGCTATTATGAATATGACGCTCAAAGACGGATTTTCGGATTTGTTACTACGGGGTTTAATTAGTTATTTATATACTAACGTAATTTTTTTTATGGTACGGTATTTTTATTGTTTCCACAGACTTTACGTAATTTTTTTATGAAGTGTTTTTTCAAGCACTTTATAGTGATTTTCAAATTAATTTTTTTTTTGTCATTTTTATATTTAGTCAAATAATTTCTAAAAAAATTATAACTGTAAAAATGTTTTTGAATGTTCTGATAGAATTACTGTCCATTTGGAGAAAATTAATTATCTTCTACTCACTCTTTAAAATCAATTTTTAGTGAAATAAACTGCCCAACAATCGAACTGGATATTTTATAAATTACCGAAATTTAAAAGCCTAAAAAAAAAATTCATCAAGTTGCATTTTATGCTATGAGTAAATCCTGTTGATAGCAAATATTTTTTGTCGTTTTTTCCTTTTTTTCATACATTCTTATCTCTTTTAAAGAATTTCAAACGGTTCAAACGGTTTCAAAATCCTAACAATTTAGTCACATAAAGGTGCTTGTAGAGACTTTATTATTCTCATTGTTACCAATAAATCTCTTTACTTTCTTAAAAATAATGGTTCTACGACGGTTAGAAACAGTGCAACTCGAGCAGTTAGTACGTTGGCTACAGGAGGGCCTAACTCAAGAAGAAGTTGCTAACCGGCTTAATGTGTCCCAAAGTGTCGTGAGTCATGCATAGAATCGATATGTAAAGACTGGGTCTTCAGCCAAGTCAGTCTACCAACCAAGAGTACGCTGACATTGTCTTCACATATGGACGCGCTAACGGTAATGGAGCTTTGGCACGACGCTTGTATTAGGAACGTTATTCAGATCGGAGGTTACCAAACTTCCAGAATGTTTCAAAACACCTTTTGCCGTCTTACTGAAGCCTTTAAGAACTTAAAAGGGTCTTAAAATATCCTTTGGACATTCTCCATGGTACTTTCCTTCGAATGGAATGATATTTTAAAGAAAATGGTTTAAGTTTAATGCTATTATCCCTTTGGGGCATTTTTAAGTAATTTTTATTATTATTATGGGCATTATTTTGCCATTTGTTACATTATTTTCTGAGATAATTTACATAAATATTTGCTTTTTTATTCCATTTTTTTCCTTATTTTCGGGAAATTTAAGAAATTTTTAAAATTTTTTAAGTAATTAAATATTTTGTCTTATTTCGTCAGTTTCATTGGCTATTTAAAAGATCTGTTTTTAACATGAACTTAATTACAGGATTAAACAAACTTACCTATGTGCAGTTTAATCCAGATTATATGAAGCCTCGCCTCCATAAATAAGAATAGTGTAGTAGCTCCGTATGGCGTCAACTCACACAGTCCAAAGTCTATATCTTTTTTCTCTCTCGGATTCCCTAGACCCGGTCCTATTTACCCCATCACATCATTCTTATTCCAAGCTTGTTGCAACTAATTTGGGAAGGGAAATAAGGGGTGGGAGCTTATTTATGGAGGCGAGGCTTCATATAATCTGGATTAAACTGCACATAGGTAAGTTTGTTTAATCCTGTAATTATATTTCAGCCTCGCCTCCATAAATAAGAATAGTGTAGTAGTTTAAAGTAAGTTGCAACTATGATTAATCTGAAAAATTAAACCACCATTCTGATATAAATCTGATATATTCCAACAAAACTCCCCAAAGAACAAGTAATTGTATTATTCATATATGTACTAATTTCATGTAAATCTATAAACCCACTATGAATTAATGGCGAAATAACTCATAAATTGCACATTGCTAAAGTAGTGCAAACAACTTATTAGTAAATAAGAATTAACTCTAAAAACAACAACTTAACCCTATAGATAACCTCTTAGGTCTATAAATAACAACTTATAGCTCTATAAAAAAAAATGCATAAAAGAATCCATTTAAAAGAACTTAAGGATGGTTTAAAACGGTTTTGGCAAAATTAGTTTTATCGTTTATTAATGGCTTTTTATAAAACCTGGCAAATGTTTTAGACCTTTCAGTCCACCCTGCTGCCAACCGAATATTGTCATAGCTTAGCCCTTTCCTGGCGGCAGCAGATGTGGAAGCGTGTCTAGTACTATGCCCACTGAAATGTTTCTCATCTATTCCGCTTTTTGCCAACACAGTTTTCAGCCATCTACTGATCGTTTGAGAACTAGCTGTTCGATATGGTTTTTTCAAAGTTATGAATAAACAATTAATGTTTCCCCTAATAGAGTGAGTTCTCTGTATGTATAAAAGTAAGGCTTTTGCCGGACATATTGCATTATCTGTGAAGAATGGGAGGATAAGCGTAGGCTGTATTTTATTAACATTAGAAGTCTTTAACCTTTTAGAGATTTTTATTTCTAATCTGTCAGGGTAATTTTCAATGTTACTTAACTCTATGCTTGCCAGTGTCTGTACACGTTGACCTGTAGCCAGAGCAAGAAGCATAGCCGTTTTAAAAGTTAAATGTTCTATAGTCAAATTATTAATGTATGTGTTTTTTATATAATTAAGAACAATACTTGGATCCCAAGTAATGTCGTATTTGGGAAGAGGAGGTCGTAAAGCGCTGAACCCTTTAAATATTCGTTTAATTCTAAAATCTTCACTAAGATTTGGACCTAAAATCTGTGAGAGAGCTGCTCTGTATGAATTTAAAGAACTAAAAGAGGCGCCCTTATTAAACTGTAGCGTTAAGAACTTCAGTACCGTCGGAATCGATAGAGAATAAATGCTCGTTTTTTCCTGGCTGCAGAACTTCCACCATAGCTTTAAGCCAACATTATACTGCTTAATAGTATTAGTTGTGATTGATGCAAGGCATATATCCAACGATTCGGTAGGAACTCCTCCTAACTTCAATGCTTCGCTGATACAATCCCTGCTGCCAGGGTAGTTTTTCTCCAAAGGGGGTGTGGTGTGCTGTTGAAAGACATTAGATTTTTATAGGGTGCAAAAATTATAGGTTCTCTCTCTAGAAGTGAGAGAAAAACAGGATACCAAGGCTGAGCTGTCCAGAGAGGCACCACTAAAATACCTCTTGCATTGTCAGAGATTATTTTGTTAAGCACTCTTAGGATTAAGGCAAATGGTGGGAATGCATAGAATTTAAGCTGATTCCAATTTAGTGTGAATGCATCTATTGCAATGCTCTCTGGATCCCTCAGCCATGAAACAAATTTCCCGCACTTTGCGTTTGTTCTAGATGCAAATAGATCAATTTCTGGTTCGCCAAAAGATGAAGATATCTTCATAAATGCTGGTAGATCCAGAGCCCATTCAGTCTGTGTTGCCAAACTACGAGATTCATGATCCGCTTCCCAGTTGTCTATAGATTTTATATAAGACGCGTATAAAAATAAATTTCTTTCCTCACACCATTGCCATATAGTGCGTGAAAGATTATTGAGTTTAGGATATTGTACACTGCCCATTTTATTGATATATGCTAATGCTGTAGTATTATCGACACGGCACAGAATGTTGCAATTTGACAGATGGCTGGCAAAACACTTGAGTCCAAAGAAAACAGCTAGCAATTCCAGATAATTTATATGATATTCTTTTTCAACTACTGACCAGAACCCCCGCGATTTTTTGCCTAAACAGCTAATGCCCCAGCCTGTAGAAGATGCATCTGAAAATATTTCTATTGCAAACGAATCAATTTGAATAAAGTTTTTCGCCTTTGGTAAGTTTTTAATCCACCACTGAAAATCCTCATAGAGTAATGGTAGAATGTTCATTGTTGCATTATAGTTTTCATTTGAACTCTGCAATGCTAGAAATTTTTGGCGCTCAAAATACTTTGTGTATAGCCAACCATATTTAATACCAGGACAAATAGATGTTACTTTCCCTAGCATTCTGGCAAAGTCTCTAATACTACATTTTTCTAATAATAAGAATTTTGAAACCAGTTCTAGGGTGCTTGAAACTTTATCTTGAGGAAGGCTTACTGACATATCTATCGAACTATAAATAAAGCCAATATACTGAATTACCTGGGAAGGAATCAAGATACTTTTCTCATAGTTAGGCACAAACCCTAATTTAAGTAAGAGATCCAAAGTCTCATTCCGATTAGTTGAACATTCTGCATAAGTGTTACCAATAAGCAAAATGTCATCTAAAAAAACCACCGAGAGAAAGCCTCTCGCTCTTAGAAAACTAAATATAGGTTTCATTAATTTAGTGAACACATAAGGCGCTATATTGAGACCAAATGGCAGACAATTGAATTCATAAATGACCCCATTAAATTTAAATCTCAAATACCTTCTATATTTTCTGTGAACTGAAATTAGAAAATATGCATCCCTAAGGTCTATTTTACACATGAAACAATTTTTCTTAATCAAATTTTTTACTGTACGGTTATCCTCCATTTTGAAATGATGACAAATTATATGTTTGTTAACATTTTTTAGGTTTAGAATCAGTCTGTGAGAACCATCACTTTTTGGCCTAAGAAAAATATTTGAAATATATTGATTTTTGCACCAAGAGACTTTACTAATTACTTTATTTAATAGTAATTTATTGATGCAGTTTTGAATAGAAGCACGTTCTGCAGGTGACCAAGATGTAGTTTTAAAATTATACTGTTTTGGATAGTCAACTTACAAACGGTATTTTAACACCTCTAACCCAGCTAAGAACTAAACGGTCTTGACAAAATTTGGTCCAGGCCGGATAGAAAACCTTTAATCTTTCAGCAATACACACCTGTTTATTTAGGTTTGCCAACGTCGAACTGCTCGCTTGCGTTGAGGGTTGTTGTTCATCACTGTATTGTAAGCCCTGTGCTGGGTTGGATATTTGGGCACTGGTCGGTATTGACGCGGGTTCCCCTCTCGACGTGTCGTCCCTCGCTGTTGCCGAGAAGGGGCCTTGGAGTTTAAAGGCTTTTTATATGAAGTTTTGTTTGGCTTCGGTTTAAGTATCTTTCCGGAAACCTCCAGATTCTTAGCAGCTTTAAGCCGCTCCTCCAAATTCTCTCCAAACAAAAAACCATCTGGGGTTATATTTTCCTTGTTTGCCTCTTGAAATTCTTGATTTAAATTTACGGCAATTAAAGCTCTACGAGTTTTCGATTGTTGATGAAAAAGATCTAGGAGTAATTTACTTGTATCATTAAGCAAACTAATGTGCTGGCGATTACCGCCCCCCTCTTCCGACAGAACCGAACTAAAAAGTTGCCCTATAGCAGCCAAAGTTGCAGCCACCTGCTGTTGTTCTGCAGCCAAGCGATTGTCTCTCGACACATTTGAGGGAGACACAGCCTTTTCGATTAGTGGATTGAGTTTTGGCGCTGCCATGGCCGATAAATTTTTAGGTGGAAGATAAGCCTCACATAGTTTCCTTTTGTCTTCGTCTGACAAACCTTCAGCTAATAGCTTGTCCCACCGCAAAGCTAAATCGTCATGTAGACTAGGGCCATATTTTTTTATGTTAAAATCTTTAGGCCCCAAAATGGCAACAACATCGTCTGACAGTAAGGCATTATTTTGAGGAGAAGTATGCTCTTCGGCTAAAACCAAAAAATATAATGGGAAACTATAAAGATAAAACCTCTGATTTTTATTGACACATTACAATTCCCTTCTATTTATTTATTTATTTATTTTTTAATTTATTCTTGAACCATCTGTCGTTGGCATAGGTCGGCATTGGTATGGCAAATCAGGTACCCTCGATGATACCTCCAATTGAGTATATTTGTATTGATACTATATTGCAAAATAAGTATAAATACCTACTCAATTTTTTCCATAGAGAAATAAGTTAGTATTCTCGATGATACTATGTGGCAATAAAGGTATACTCGATGATACCTCATAAAGAAAAAATATTCTCTCTGATACTATAATATGCCACAATAGGTATACTCGATGATACCTCATAAAGAAAAAGTATTCTCTCTGATACTATAATATGCCAAAATAGGTATACTCGATGATACCTTATCATTAATAGTTTGCCATGCATATGCTCAACGATATAGTAAGAAATGCAAGAGTGCTTCCTTGATCTTACTGCCAGTATTATATAGTTTAATCGCTCATCGCGCGATAAATAAATCGGTTTCAAAACACAACACCGCATTAATAGGGTTTCTTTTACTTACCGGCAAAATTCGATTCAGCTCCCTCTGTAACCAAAATATTTTCCTGGGCGGTGTCCGCCTCGTTATCGGTGGACCTATCCATTATCAGCGATCCTGGGGGTGTCGGGTTGCTTATACAGCGAGACAAAGACGAACTGCGCGATTCATGCGAAGAAGACGAAGATGTAGAGATCCGACGAAGCCGCTTACGCGTACTCGGACCACTACGACTACGACTTCGAATTTTATTTATCTTTTCGATATTTTGTAATCGTTTGTTCATATTTTCGAGGTAACTTAATACCTTATTAATAGAAGGATCTGCTTTCTTAACTCGGGAAGGGCTACGAGACCGATGTACTGACAATCTTTTAGACATTTCGCTTACACTTCACAAAATTACCCGCACTTTTTAACACTGACTGGTTCGAGTCGACACACAAACGAAGAATGGTGTGATGGGGTAAATAGGACCGGGTCTAGGGAATCCGAGAGAGAAAAAAGATATAGACTTTGGACTGTGTGAGTTGACGCCATACGGAGCTACTACACTATTCTTATTTATGGAGGCGAGGCTGAAATATAATGGTTAATTAATAAGTGTAAATCTTTATTCAATATTTAATTGTTTCTTCGGTTTATTAATATTATTATAATTTTAAGGCAAAATGTCAGTGATTTCATTTTTGGAGTTATTGAAGTTGATCTTAAATGGCTCTACGACTGTTTGGTGCACCTTTAGACCTACAGCATCTAAAACTAAAGAGAGTCAAAAGAGGTTTAACTCGGAAGAAGTTAAGTAAAGAGTAAGAAAATAATTATTCCAGACACTTGAATGTTCTCTGAGTCTTTGAGGATGGCCTTAAAGTGTCATAAAGCAAATCAATGATTATTTTCCTATTATTTTCTATATAGATATTTAAATAATTTTTAATTACAACATAAATTACTACGTAAGGTTTTAATTATTCTTTGTATCGCTGAAACACGATTCAGTTTCGTGTTAATGCCTGGCCAATTAAACGGACTGCCAGTTTACCGAAATTATGTCTGTGTGATTTGTACTAGAAAAAAAAATGACGCCCAATGACACCAGTGTCTTTGTTACAGTAGCAGAAGAAGTGACATCGGTGTAATTTTTTTCTGTTACGTTATGCAAACTGGTGTAAAATTGAATTCATGTCTGTAAAATATTTTCTTAGGTGTTCCTGAATTTCGTTTTATATTGTAATTTTATTTCTGGCATGTGAGGTCACTTATTATGCTTTCCATGAATTTTAAGGTTATTCTTCATACAAGGGCTATAGGGATAAATATGAAGGTAAAATCGACAGTTTCATAGAAGTAAGTTTTACCGTAAAATTAAAAAATTAAATTTAAAATATGTATTAACCCATCGACATTATGCTCATTTTTAGTTCCTATTTTCAATAACCTTTTTTCTAGTGAATTATTAGTAAATTAAAAATATTGATTAAACCAACACTCATAAAATTTAAAACAAAACCCTAAAACCCGAATAAGCTTATCAGCATTACATTCTTTTTTATTTATTTTTCTTAAGTGATTCATTGGTAAAATTAAAAATTTAATCGGAGGAAATCTTACCCTAAAATTTTAAATTATTATCTGAATAAATACATCGATATATACTAATTTTTACCTAAAAAATAATACTTATGATATGTTGATGAAAATAATTCTTATGATATGTTATGTTCCAGAATTCAGCAGTAATATTCTTTTTATACCTGGCATTTCAAGTAATTTTAAATAGGAATTTAAATTAATTTTTGTTTTGGGTTTTTTGAGTCGGATTATACGAAATATTTTTTCGTATATCTTAGATATTTGGTGTGATATGGTATGTTATACTGGGATATTTTAATTCTTCAGGCATTTGGAGATACATACTTTACCTTTTCAACAGATTAATTTACCATCTTTATTTAAGTTATTTATAGCTATTCAGTCATTAACCTCTTAGTATTAGGGAAATTATTAATTAGAAGAATAAACAGACAAATTGATTTACAATTTTCACAATTCGTATTTATAATTTCTTAAAATATTTCGCTAATTTAGTAACTTTACTTTTAAATGCTCAACTCGATAGCTATAATTCTTTACCACTCTGACAGAAGAAGCTTAATTCTTTATATAACATATTTTATGATCAATTAATTTTTATGATAAAATAGGAACTTGACTTCATTTATTCTTAATAATGCTTATCTTACCAATGGGTTGCCTGAAAAATCTAGGCATGTACCAGCTGCCAGCCAGCTTATTTAATTGCTCCTCATCATGAACCGGATATAATTTAGTAATCAAATCTTTGTTCTTCGCTAAAGGTAAAATAGCTTGGCCTTCCTACAATTTTCCCAATGGCATTGGGAATAATCCGGCACGTGGAGTCAACCCTGGCCATAATAATGTAGAGATTGAGGAGCAAATACTGGAAGCTTTTACCGCAGACCCTATTGCAAGCGTCAGAAAAGTAGCTGAAGACCTTCGCCTTTCTAGATGGAAGGTGTGGACGACCATGAAGAAAGATTCTTAAGAAGTATATTGAGTCCAATTTTTCCACGGAGGATATTACCAACTTCCATAACCTCCACGAATGGACTGCCAAAGATGCAAATCCGCACTGGAAAAAACAAAAATTATTTCAGAACAGATTTTCGGTCAATGTGTGGGCCGGAGTAATAGGCAGGACTATTATTGGGCCACATTTTCTACCAGAGAATTTAAATGGTTTTTCTACAAAATGATATCCCCGTTCTTCTAGACGAAGCTGGATTATTGGAACGAGAAAGACCAATAATCTTTCAGCAAGATGGTTGTCCAGTGCATTGGTCCTTGGCTGTCAGGAATTACTTAGACGACTGTTTTCCGGACGGTTGGATCGATAGAGGCGGAACCTTTCCTTGGCCTTCTCGATCGCCTGACCTAACTCCGTTGGATTTTTTCATATGGGGCCGGGCAAAGGAGCTTGTATACACCACCGAAATAAGAACAGGAGAAGAGTTGATTCGCAAAATAAATGAAGCATTTGACAGGATGAAAGAAGATATGACCACAAGAGTAACCACCACCGAAGTAACAAAAAGGGCTCGTGCCTGTATTATAAATAATGGATTGCATTTTGAACATGAACAATAAATAGTTTAAACAAAATTGTGTTTTATTTAACATTAAAATCTAAAATAACCCCACAATCGGGGCTCTAATGCTTAGTAGGCTTATGAGAGGTCTCAGTCTAATAATTTTTGTTTACATGACTTGCCGCACAAAAGAGGCTATAATTCTGAGAATCGGCCAGGCATCGGCATGGGTGATATCTAAAAATAAAGGGCGTTTCAATGTCTCTATTTTTTCTATAAGTTTACACAGAAGTTTGGAATTGATCGTATTTTTATTAATACACATTAGACAAAACAAAATAAACTTTGAAACTCCGATACTAATTGTAACTTGCGCTCTATTATCGTTTAAGTGTGAAATTTTGGTATTTCTTGAGAAAAATGCAAAAATTGCTATAAAAAATGTATAAACAAATTTCGAGCTACACATATTTAGCTTAAAATGTTTGAAATTAAGTCAACTATCACCCCCTTAAAGGATTGCATCTAGCTTCCAGACACCCTGTATAACAGTAACCGCAAGAACAAACCGAACATTTACGGCTTCGAGAATTAACAACTACTTAAGGCATGCTACTGGGAGGGTAATTTCTAATCAGACTGTTAGAAGAAGATTACGTGCCTCCAATTTAAGAGCCAGACGACGTGCCACACATCCACAGTTAACGGGGAACATCGTGCATGCAGGTGGGCAATAGAACTCATTGGAATTTTCAAAACTGGAGGTCTTGTATGTTTCCGGATGAGTCCAGATTTCGGCTACATATGTGTGATGGTCGAATTTTGGTGTGGAGGGAAAGGGGACAGCGATACCATGAAAATTTGATGGCGCCCACTACCCTTTTTGGTGGCGGTTCAGTTTGCGCTTTGGGGAGGCATGTGTTTCGATGGCCGCACCGATTTAGTGGTGTTAAGAAATAAAATAATTAACTCTATAAGATATAGAGACATTATTATAGAGAACATAATTGTACCATTTTTTGGTGCAATAGGCGAAGAATTCGTTTTAATCGATGATAATGCGCGCCCGCACCGTGCGAGAATTGTCAATAATCGCATTGAATTTCATGGCATTACCAGAATGGACTGGCCACTACATTTACCCGACATGAATTGCATTGAACATGTATGGGCCGAAATGTCTCGAAGATTAAACTAGCTCAAACAGCCACCTGTAACCTTAGAATAACATATATTAGAAAACAACTTAATAAGAACTATTTCAAACAGGGTGACAGCACTAAGACGGGCCAGGGGTGGACCTACGAGGTATTAATTTTCATGACAGGACTTTGGGGCACGCTTTACAGGGTGTAATTTTATTTTAATTTTTCCTGTTGTGTGTTAAAAATTTAAATTTTTTAGGAGATATCTGTTTATTTAATTTTTTTTGGGGCTATTGTGAGTGAACTTAGTGAATTTAGTGAATAGATATTTATTTATTACATTTAATTTTGTTTTATTGTAAATCATTGGCAAACTAAAATTGCAGATTTGTATAATATCCACTTCGATTGTTGAGCAGTGTATTTGAAGTAATAAGTAGATTCTTTAATTTTCTTAAAAGAATAATAAGATCCTTTAAGTGCCTGAACAAGGAAAGAAGTAAATTATTTGAACTGCCTAGAAACTTCACTATAAAAATCGTTGAAAAAAAGACCTTTAACTGGTTGGAAACAATTGTATATAAACGTCTAGACAAGGAGTGAAAATATTGAAAATTTTAATAAAAACAAAATAAAAATAGTTACGACTTTCTTTGATATCAATTAATATTTAGAAAGGACTAAAAACTGCCTAAAGTAAAATGTAAATTAATGAATAAGAAATATGTTCAAAAAATTAAAGTTATTAAAACTTTAACAAGGAAAATACTATTTTGATCTGCTCGGAAAATGCTGTCTTCCAACGTCATTTCATTACCTATAAAACTAAACAATTCCTCTAAAAGAATTAATGCAAAAATTCAATTCCTAGACAAAATTAGAAATATATTTTAAGGTTTAAAAAATTATAAAATTCGTTTAACAATGTTAAAAAAAAATAAAGAAATTTATATCAATGACTAAAAAAGTTATTATCTTTTAAAATAATAAAATTTATTTAGCAATGTAAATGAAAAGTATTTAAAAAATTACCCTTGTGGATGGATGACTTTGGAAAAAATTAGTAATTTATTTTAATGCCTATGAAATTAAGCAATTTATCTATAAATATTTAATTTATGATATCCTTGGAAGGATTTCATGGAAATGCCTGGAATAAATAATAAATTTGTTCTAATGCCTAAATAATTTTACAATTTCTTCAAGATTCTAAAAAAAAAAATAATACATTTATTTCAGTGACTAAAAAAGTTCCTTTAGAAATCCGAAAAAATTAATTAAAAAATTAAGTTTTCTTACACGCGTGAGAAATGCTTAGCAAAAATAAGAAATTTATTCCAATGCTTAAAAAAATTAAGCAAGTCCTAAAAATCTGAAAAAACAATAATTAAAAAATTTAATCTTCATGGAAGTATTAATTTTTTTTTTTTGGAAAAAAATTCCCTTGGAAACGAAAAAAAATTGAAATATTTTTCAATGTTTAAAAAATTATACAATTTGTTTAATGTAAAAAAAATAATTAAAAAACCACGACTTTATGAATGGACGACTTTGGAAAAAATTATTATTATAAAATTCAGCAATTCGCTTAAAAATATGGAACCTATTGATCAAAAAATCAATTTCCTTGGAAGGAGTCCATGGAAATGCCTGGAATAAATTATAAATTTGTTCTATAATAATGTAATAATAATAATAATAATAGTATTCTTTATTAAGCACTTGGCTAATACATTTAATTTGCTAAATTTAGTAGTATATAAAAAATAAGTAAAACCTATATTAATACATAAATTTTGTACATCACATTTTTAAGATTCTTACTAAATAATCTTGGATTACTTGCGTTTTTAATTTCTAATGGAATTGATTAAAAACTTGCAATCCTTCAAAAACAATGATTTCTGCAATAAAGTTGATCTAACTCTTGAACTATGATAATCATTTCTTGACCTTGTATTATATTGTTAAAAGTTGGATTTTTTTCTCTAAAAAATGTTGCAGATATGATTATATAAATCCACGCTCTATTTTATAAATTAAAATAAAATTTGCCTTAAGAATATTTTACTTCACAGGAAGTAATTTTAATATTTGAAGCATCCGATTGATAGGTGTATATTTATTACAATTCGCATTACTTTATTTTGTTGAAGTTGTAATTGAAGTAACTAATGCCTAAATCATTTTTCCTTTAAAATTGTAAAAAAAAAATAAACAAATTTATTCCAATGACTAAAAAAGTTATTACTTTTAAAATAATACAATTCGTTTAACAATGTAAAAAAAAATAATTAAATAACGACTTTTATGAATGGACGACTTTGGAAAAAATGAGTAATCTATTTTAATGCCTATAAAATTAACCAATTCATCTAAAAATCTGGAACTTATTAATCAAAAAATCAATTTTCTTGGAAGGATTTCATGGAAATGCCTGGAATAAATAATAAATTTGTTCTAATGCCTAAATAATTTTACAATTCCTTCGAGATTCTAGGAAAAAAAATTAATACATTTATTTCAATGACTAAAAAATTTAAGCAATTCCTTTAGAAATCCGAAAAAAATCATATTAAAAAATTAACTTTTCTTACAAAAATGAGAAATGCTTGGCAAAAATAAAAAATTTATTCTTGATGAAAATATTTTTTTTTTTTGAAAAAAATTAAAATTTAGTCCAATCCCCAAAAAAATTATTCAGTTTCTCAAAAAATCTGAAAGAATTAATTATTAAATAAATTTAACTCCATTGGAAAAGTAAAAAATGTCTCGAAAAAAATGGAAATATTTTTCAATGTTTAAAAAATTATACAATTCGTTTAACAATGTAAAAAAAATAATTAAAAAACGACCTTTATGAATGGACGACTTTGGAAAAAATTAGTAATTTATTTTAATGCCTATAAAATTAAACTATTCATTTAAAAATATGGAACCTACTTATCAATAAATGAATTTCCTTGGAAGGATTTCATGGAAATGCCTGGAATAAATAATAAATTTGTTCTAATGCCTAAATAATTTTACAATTCCTTTAAGATTATAAAAAAAGAAATAAATAATTATAATATATATTATTTATTTTTCTAATAATAAAAAATATATTCCAATGCCCAAAAAAAAACTAGTCAGTTGTCTAAAAATCTGGCAAAAAAAAAGCCACAAAACATTAATAATAATTTGACAACATCTAAAACTAAAAAAAAACTATAATAAAATAAATATTTATAATACCCCATACAAAAATTACTTTCCATTACATACATTAACATTTAACTTGATATATCGAATAAATACATTGAGTTCAATTGGAAAGATGCTGGAAATGGTTGTCTTGAATTTCTTGACACAAGAACAGTCGGTCCTAAATTTCACACCGAACATTTTCAAATACACTAACATCGCTATTTTTACAAATATTCGTTATTGTTTGTCGTAAATCCAATACCGAACCAGGTTCAGTTTCGACCTGTGGAATGGCCAGCTCGCTCGCCAGATTTGACACCTCTAGACTTTTTTTTATGGGTGTATTTGAAGCAAAAGGTGCACGAAACTGAACCTGCTTCAGTATTGGATTTACGACAGACAATAACGAATATTAGTAGAAATATCGATGTTACTAAATTTCTTTTTTTTTTGATAATCCAACTAATATAATACAAATACCATAATTTATAGGTAATTCCTAGTGATAATTTCAAATCTTACGGCTCCCGCGATTATCTATCTATAGCGGTTAAACGTTAAAAAAATGCAATGTTGTCAATCCTATTTTTCCTCTTTTAAGATTCAAATAGAATAAAGTAAAAAGTATGCATGCTCAAATTGGCAATTCGCTTGAACTTAACTATTGCTCTTTTGAACATTATGTTATGCAAATAAGGTTTAAATCAATTTAGGACTGTACTGAATGTTAGGACTATAATATTGGGATTGACTGTCACAACAGGTTTTTCCAAAATCCACAAAATTACTCTTACCCATTTCTCTATTAAACTGTCAATAAATGTTGCACGTTATAAATTTAACATAGGCATAAATACTAGTACATTACTTTATTGGGGTTACACCCTTTGATTAAAACAGAAAAATCTCTACATGTAAAAAAGGTCGATTTTCCTCAGCAATTTCCAACAAATGTTCATATCTCTCTCTAAGGATTTATAGGCGAAAACCCGAAACCGTATTCAGAAAATCTGAACAAGAGAACGAGTAAAACATTTTAGAAACTAAAGAGGATCATTTATATTTTTCGGTGACAGATGGTCCGTGAGGATTGTTTAAACAGGATTTCACAATATGTTACGGGCGATCTCTACCCCCTCCCCCACCCCTTTTACACTTTTTACCATAAAGAAAACGAGGGTGGGTGATACAAAAGAGCTGCTGCGGGGGAAAAGTGAAAATTATTCACGGTTTGGCGAGTGGAAATAACGACGAAATCGAGCCGCCGGCAACGTTCGCCTAATTACGTTTTATATTAAACGCGTTTTGTTATGAGCGATTTTACTTCTTGTTAAAATTGTTTCGGGGAGTGGTAAACGAGATCATTTCGAGGGAAAAACGACTGTTTCCATAAAGGGAAATTGGGAAAGGGGGCCATTTTCATTAACTGCGAGACTTCGTGTTGTTGAATCTTATCACCCTTATAAGGTGCATTTAATTTTTTTATTTTCAGTTGAGAAGTTAAGCAAATTCAAAATAGGCTTTATTCAAGTCTTAATTCGTTGTTCTCTATTTATCAGAACGTCATTGGACAATAAAAAAAATCTGCAACTTATCATTCTCTATGTGTTCAAATGTCCGTTTGAGTTTTCCGAAAAATTACACAAATTATTTATTGAAATGAATTTTAATTTTATTATTATCTCTTTCTTATAAGGTCGATGGTTTATCGTTTAGAAATTAATGAAATTACTCCTATTGACATCCCAACAATTAGGATAAGATGATCAACATTTTATTGAAATTGGGTTGTCTGACATGGCATTAAGGTTAATTGAATCATATTTAACAGAGAGGTTTCAAAGTGTTAGCATCGGTGACTCTGTTTTAAGTAGTGCAAATATAACAGCTGGTGTGTTCCTCAAAGAAGCATTATATACCCTATTTACACTTGTAACATCTACAAATGTCTTTAATACAGTGATCGCCATATGTATGCTGATGATACCCAATTAATTTACCGCTTCAATGTTTCTGGTATTGAGAAAGCCAGAAAATTAAAAATATTTCAAATATCTGAAATATAAAAACAGCGCTTCCAAAAGTATGAAATAAATTAAATATATTTTATATTAATTATTGATTATTTTATTATTTAATATGAATTTCAAATACCTTTTCATTTTGTTCCACACTTTTGGAGTCAATTTTTTATAATATTAGGCATTTGAAATTTGAGTAAACTGGAAAATAAAAATTATTTCAAAATGCCTGAAATATGACAAAAAGCGCTTTTAAAAGGGTGGAATAAGCTCAAAAATATTTCACATTTATTAATGAATATTTTATTATTCTAAATGAATTTTAGGGACATAAAAAAATGGAAACCGAGACTTAGGGTTTTTATATTTTTTTTCTCTATTCTCTATTCTTCTAAAATTGATCGTTTGGATTAATCTCTCCTAGTCACGTCACGAGTATTAAATCTAATAGCTAAAAATTCCATGACGATCTTTTTTTTTTTTGAGAATGGCTTCAACAAATAAATTATTATTTTCTATGTATTAGAAAGTCATTTATTGATTCAGATTTAAAAACCTTTCCTATTGACGTCCTTACCATTAGATTCAATTAAATTTTATTGACTTGTTGAATCCAGTATCTTAAAATCCGGTGACGAATTTGATTAATGGATTTAAAAGGATTAAAAAAAAAGTTAAGGATTATTGGTAATTGACAACTTTCCATATATTAAAATATTAATGAGTTCTGATTTAAAATTAAATAATCTTATCCTATTAACATCCGAACCTTTAAATTCAATAAAATGAATAATTACAGCCAATAATCAAAAATAAATCCTCTGACATTTTTGTTTCTGAAAAAGTTGAAAGAAGAAAGAAAATGTATAGCTGTAGCGGGGGGTACTTACGTACTCGCCGTATGTCTACCCTCTAACCTTTGACGTCGCAGGGTATCCGTCAACCCCCCTCACTATTTCTTTACAGTTATAGCAGAAAAAGTTGACAAAATGCCTCGGGCGCCACTCTAAGTAATTAAAGGAGCTTAGAGTCCCCTCTAGCCTCTCGGGTAAGCCTTTAGATAGTGGAGAAACCAGGTAAAGATTGAAAGTAGACTGTCCGGTTATAATGAGATCTTATTGCTCTTAATCTTTATTATTACAAATACTAATAAGTAACAGGTTTGGTTGCTTAAAACTAAATGGACAAAAGTGTCCTTAAAATCTAACAGTCCCCATTACCAATTTCTATGATTAAGCACAGGCAGTTATTTGAGAAAATGTACCGGAAAATTCAGCACTTTATTAATGACGCTTATTAAATAGTATGACGATTAAATATTTGACTTTATTAAATAGTATGATTTAAGGGACGGGGTTATGATAATTTGTACAAGCGGTTACGGATGACATTCGTTAAGCAAAGCCGGAAACTCAACACCATCAAGCGAAGCAATCTCAATCAATCGGTCAACATTTACCTCTGCTCTGTTGCTATACGAATAGTAATTATGACATCACGGACTCGGTTATTACTTGCCTCTCACCATTTTGAGAAGCCAAGTAATAATTAATAAACGCGGCTACTGCCTGCCCTACAAAACACGAAGAAAGATAGTGTCCAAGCAGTAGTTTTCATCAATCAAACAAAAAAAAAGTCAACAATAAAAATGATCAATTAAATACAAAATAAATCCGCAGTGAGTGTTTCTCTGGTTGCAAACAAGAATGTAACTTTTCGCGAACGGAATTAATGAAACGTTGGTTTAATCACCCGTTTACTACCTGCCCTACAAAACACGAAGAAAGATAGTGTCCAGGCACCAGTTACTAATATTCGCGACTGTGGCTTGCCCTACAAAACACGAAGAAAGATAGTGTCCAAACCACAGTTTTAAAATTAAATAAAACGGAACGATATCAATAGCAACGGATTCGATAAAGATCTTAATACGCGAGCTTGGAAGCGGCCGGTCAACTGTCAACAGGTGGCTCTTACCTAACCCAATTCACACTGTCAACGTCAAGACAAATTTAAACGTAAATATTGAAAATTTAACGGTATTGAAATATGGGAAAATTACTGGTACTTCGCTCGAAAGGTATGGTACGACCTTACTGCGACGAATGTGTCTCCTTGGTGGACCTGGAACCTTTTTATACCCATCGCAGAAATTTGGATGCCGACGACTCACGAACATCCTCGGAATCAATCGTTGAATAAAAACGCAAATGGGAAAACTTGATGAAAATAGAGTTTTTCCTCATGAAAACGGTACGGGTTTATACTAGGTGAAAACAGCGGGACAAAAGCTGGCCACATGTGTACAAGAAAACCGCGGGAAACTGGAACATGATTTATATTACATTTTGCCACACCGGGCATGCCCCATCAGTTAACAGGGCTTCCCAAGGTAGGTAAACCTTGAAACTTGCAAAATAGAACATGTAAACAATGCAACAGCATGAAAGGAAATTTCATGAAAATAACCGAAAAACTAGAAGCATAGTGATGAAAACCCTCTCAGTTTTAGGCGTTTGTGGTTCTTTATTATCCTAAGAATAACCAGGGCTGAAAACAATAAGGCCAGAGACTACAACATAGTCAACGGAGAACTAGGCATAACCTATAAGAAATCAAACCTTTCCAGGATAATATCAGGCGAGAAACCTCTTTAAGTTGGTTTCTTTATGTATGTTTACAATTGTAAACCACTCATGACTCACAGGTAAAGCTTAAAATGTTGTTATGTAAATTATAAATTTAGAGGTTAAAATGTTAACGGAGCAAAATTATCTAAGTTGCCTTATAAAAGACTGCCTGGGCTTACCCTTATTACTATAAAATAAAGACAAAATCTTGTAATTTCGTTACATAGCACAGGCACATCTGTAAGAAACATTTTAGGAATTTCCTTGGCCATACTTATGAAGTTGTGATGGAACCTTTATTATCTAAAATCACTTAATTTTAAAGGTCTGGAGTAGTGAAGTTACTTCCGAATTTACGAGATGAAGAAAAATATTTTATAGCACTCCTGTAAGAAAAATACTAATAACTCATCTATTTGGACGTTGAATTTTATGCAATGGGCTTTATACTGATAAAAACACAGTTACTAACACAGGCTTTGAAAATATCTTTGACTAATGTCCTGGTCGTAAATATTTATAAACATTTACCTTGCATCGACTTACTAAATATAGAAAGCTGTACAAATGTTTGCTCTAATGTACGTCTAGGCCAATAGGTCCATTATTCTCCATATAGCATATAGATAGTATCAAATCGAATTTAATTTCCTAGGGTAGAACAAGGCTCTTTTATCCATCTTTTATTTGGAAATTTCACTTTTTTTTTTGTTGACCCAATTGTTCTCGTTCAATTACGTAATAATTTCTCTGGGCTTTGCAACCGTCTCAATTAAAAGCGAAACAAAAGGGCCTTCCCTCGCCCCCTCTCTATCCGCGATAAAGAGCAGCCAAAAGCTAAAATACCAATCAAATCCGCCAACATTGTCCCGGATTTTCGAATTGTTCCCTTTTAATCCTTTTTCCACGATCGACCTGGAGCAATAAACGTGACGAAGGGGGCGAAATTGGAAATAAACAATCGGTTAATGTCTCTTGAATTCCGTTTATTTTTTTTTCTTTTGATTTTTTTTTTGCCCTTTACGTCTGTTTTCGAACGAGGGATCGCCGTCGCGGTTTCGTCGAAACTCTTTAAACGCGTTTTATTCGAAAGGGTCTCCGGGGCGGATAAGGACACGGATGTCAAGGGTCGACTTTATAGCATCGAAATAACATAAAAAAAGGTTCGAAACGTTCTCGTCGAATAGGTATATGGATAACCCTAAAAATATATAAGAAGCACGTTAAGAAATTTTACGGATTTATTGAGGGGTTAAAAAGAAATAGAAAAAAAAATCCCTTTTATGAATAAAAAAAAGGGTCGGAAAAGTTTGAAATTTAAAGCAAAAAGTGGATGAGTCTTGCCTAAGTATCCTCTAGTTTTTGAGATTTAGGGTTCTTTATGGCAAAAAAAGGGTAAGTTAATTTGAGACCTGTTTTTTTCCTTTTAAAACTCTCGTACATTGAAACTTTTTAACGTTAAATAAATTATTTACTTATAGAGTTGCATTGACAACTTAAACAATAGAGAATAATAAGTCAGTTAATAGAACCAATTATTCGTTAAACTACTTTTTTGATGAAGCAATTCAACTTGAAAAAGTGGCATTTTAATTTTTAAATAAGATGCAATTGTCCTTCTAATCAACGACTAAAGTATAAATTATTCATTAAAAGAAAATTCTCAATTTCAAGACGTCGAATAAAAAGTTTCAAAAGACATTTTTACTAATAGAAAATATTAAGTAAATTACAAGATTTAATTGTTTGAAAATAAGAAATATATTCTTATGTTTAAAAGATTAAAAGTGCGTTAAAAATCTGGAAAAAATAATGAAATTTTTCAATTCAATTTTTTTGAATGGACTAAAAATTGCTGGAAGGTTCTGGAAAATAGGAAATTTATTCGAATTGCTTGAGAAGTTGCTGAATACTCCTCTAGAAATCTGGAAGAATTATTTAAAAAATTAGTGATTAATTTAATGTTCTATATAAATTCCAAATAATTTTTCTTTTCATTTCAGGCTTTTCGAGTCAATTTTTTATAATACCAGGCATTTGAAATCTGAATAAACTGGAAAATAAAAAAATTATTTCGAAATGCCTGGAATATGAAAACGGCGCTTCCAAAAGTGTGAAATAAACTCAGAAAGATTTCACATTAAAAAATGATTATTTCATATGAATTTCAAATCACTTTTCATTTTATTCCACGCTTTCCGAGTCAATGTTTTATAATACCAGGCATTTGAAATTTGAGTAAAATGGAAAATAAAAATTATTTCAATTGTCTAAAATATGCAAAGAGCACTCTCAAAAGGGTGGAATAAGCTCAAAAATATTTCACATTAATTAATGGTTATTTTAATATTCTATATGAATTCCGAACAATTTTTCTTTTTATTCATTTCAAACATTTGAAATTTGAGTAAACTGGAAAATAAAAATAATTTCAAATTCCGGGAGTATAAAAACAGAACTTCCAAAAGGGTAGAATAAACTTAAAAATATTGCACACTAATTAATGATTATTTTAATATTCCATATAAATTCCAAATAATTTTTCTTTTTATTCCATGCCTTTGGAGGGAATTTTTATAATACCAGGCATTTGAATAAACTGGAAAAGAAAAATTATTCCAAATGCCTGGAATATGAGAACAGCGCTTTCAAAAGGGTGGAATAAACTCACAAATAGTTCACATTAATGAATGATTATTTTATTATTTTTGATAAATTTCAGATAAATTTTCATTTTATTTCACGCTTTTGGAGTCAATTTTTTATAATACCAGGCATTTGGAATTTGAGTAAACTGGAAAAAGAAAATTATTTCAATTAAAATGGAATATGAAAACAGCGCTTCCAAAAGGGTGGAATAAGCTTAAAAATATTTCAAATTAATTAATGGTTATTTTATTATTCCATAAGAATTCCGAATAATTTTTTTTTTATTCCAGGCTATTGGAGTTAATTTTTTATAATACTAGGCATTTAATATTTGAGTAAACTGGAAAATAAAAATTAATTTTAAATGCCTGGAATATAAAAACAGCGTTTTCAAAAGGGTGGAATAAGCTCAAAAATATTTCACCCTAATTATTGATATTTTTTTTATTCCATATGAATTTCAAATAAATTTTCATTTTATTCCACGCTTTTGGAGTCAATTTTTTATAATACCAGGAATTTGAAATTTGAATAAACTGGAAAATAAAAAAAATATTTAGAAATGCCTGGAATATGAAAACGGCGCTTCCAAAAGTGTGAAATAAACTTAAAAATATTTCACAATAATTAATGGTTATTTTATTATTTCATATGAATTTCAAATCACTTTTCATTTTATTCCACGCTTTGCGAGTCAATGTTTTATAATACCAGGCATTTAAATTTTTCTTTTTATTCATTTCAAACATTTGAAATTTGAGTAAACTGGAAAATAAAAATAATTTCAAATTCCGGGAGTATGAAAACAGGACTGCCAAAAGGGTAGAATAAACTTAAAAATATTTCACACTAATTAATGATTATTTTAATATTCCATATAAATTCCAAATAATTTTTCTTTTTATTCCATGCCTTTGGAGTCAATTTTTTATAATACCAGGCATTTAAAATTTGAATAAACTGGAAATTAAAAATTATTTAGAAATGCCTGAAATATGAAAACAGCGCTTCCAAAAGTGTGAAATAAACTCACAAATATTTCATATTAAATATTCCATATAAATTTCAAATAACTTTCCATTTTATTCCACGCTTTTGGAGTCAATTTTTTATAATACCAGACATTTGAAATGAAAATAGGCTGGAGAGAAAAAATTAAAATATGGAGAAAAAAATGTTTGCAAGACCGTGGAATAAACCCAAAAATATATCATATAATTTAGTGATTACTTTAATATTCTATACGAAAAAAATGTGAACAATTTATTAATATCTTCTTAAAAGAATTAGCAATTAATTTAGCTTTAGCAAAAACCATAATAAATCATCAGTTTCCTTTTTATGCTTATAAATCCATGTTGTCACATTATCCGACTTCATCCAGTCACTTGCATTAACATTCACTTTCAAAAAGTTCACCCCCAGCACTTCAACAGGAGTTAAATGTAACTTCAGCCAACGAAACTTCTTTTTCTTCGTTGGGTTGCGTGCAGTAAACGCGACAAAACTCCCGATATAGAAAATGCCGCAAACTTTAAAAAACTTCTTCTTCTTCTACTTTGATAATCGTCGAAGGAGTTTTCACCGGAAAGTTTAAAGTTGAAATGTGTTTCGAAAAGTATTTTGCGAGTAAACGACGTGCAGGTATAAAGTTGCACCTTAAAACGGTAAAACGAGTTTTGCTAACGTAGTAGGAGGGAACTTTTGACGGAACTTGGGGAGCATGTATTATTATTTTAATTTCGGTAGTGAGTTGATGGGAAATTTACGGTTTTCTTAGAAGTAGAATATTCAAAAGATCGAGAATTATTTTTTTTTTAATTTAGGCCATTGGAGAAATACTGGATAATTAGATCAGAGCAGATATTTTACCTGCTGTTTAGTCCGACTAATGATTGTCATTTCCTCTTAAGCGGGATGTAAAAATAATAAATAATGCACTTACTGTGGAAAATATCAAAAACGTTTAAGAACCATTATTAAGTGACAACGTTCGACAACAATAATGTTCGTCATTGTTAAGACATACCTAAACTTTCGGGGAAATTTATTCAGTTTTTTAGTATCCAAAAAAATTTTGGAAATTCTTCGTGACAGGCAGGAATGGTTTCCTTTCAATTATTCGTTAAACTGCATGTCATTCTAGAGAAACTAAACAATCTATTCGAAGGTTTAGAAAAATAAACAAGTCGTCAAAAAATTAATAAATTAATTCAATTCCCTTTGAAAGAGTGATAAATTCCTGGAAAAAAATATGATTTATCTCAATCCTTAAAAAATCCCCATGAATTAGTTAAAAAACTTAATTTCCTTAGAAGGATGAGAAATATCTGGAAAAAAAAGAAATTTATTTCAATGCCTATAAATATTAAGCAAATACTCTAAAGATCTGGAAGAATTGGATAATAAAAAAATCCATCTCCTTGGAAGGACGAAATTTCCTGGAAAGAATAAGAAATTTATTCCATTACTTAAATAATTCAAAAATTTTTTTAAGATAATAATAATAATAATAATGTCGTTTATTTAGCATAGTAGCTACATACAAAAAACTGGTATCAAAAAAAGTATACAAACTACATAATATTTAAGGCTGCAAGGAGAAAAAAAATAAAAAAACCTTGAGAAGCACGAAAAACTAAATATTAAAGTCATAAAAACTAACCTAGATTAAAAATGGTAAAGATAAAAAAGTTTAAAATTGTAAATACAATTCCAAGATTAAAGTTAAAATTAATTGGTAATATAAAATGGTAAAGTTAAAAAATTGTAAATATAGGATAATCCAGGTACAATTTTGAAATTCGTACATGTATTTCTCGAAAATTTTATTGCACATCTATTTCACGGTTTTTTAGAAATTGACAAGATTTTGGGAAAAAAAAAATTTTAGGAAAAATTTTTTTTTTTCTAAAAATTTAACAACGCGACCCTAACTCAAAAAATAGTCCAGGTACAATTTTGAAAATTCGTACACGTATTCCTAGGAAGATTTTATTGGACACCTATTTCACGTTTTTTTTTTTAAATTTGAACAAGATTTTGAAAAAAAAAATTTTTTTGAAAGTAATGTTTTTTTTTTCTAAAAATTTAACAAAGCGACGATAACTCAAAAAATAGTCCAGGTGCAATTTTGAAAATTTGTACACGTATTCCTTGGAAGATTTTATTGGACACCTATTTCAAGTTTTTTATAAATTGAACAAGATTTTGAAAAAAAAAATTTTTTTGGAAATAAATTTCTTTTTACTAAAAATTTAACAAAGCGACGATAACTCAAAAAATAGTCCAGGTACAATTTTGAAAATTCGTACACGTATTCTTTGGATAATTTTATTGGACACTTATTTCAGGGTTTTTCAAAATATGAACAAGATTTTGAAAAAAACATTTTTTTTTGAAAAAAATATTTTTTTTTCTAAAAATTTAAACTAAGCGACCATAACTTAAAAAAAAGTCAAGGTACGATTTTGAAAATTCGTACACGTATTCTTTGGATGATTTTATTGGACACCTATTTCAGGTTTTTTTTAAAATACGAACAAAATTTTGAAAAAAGATTTTTTTTTGAAAAAAATGTTTTTTTTTCTAAAAATTTAACAAACCGACCATAACTGAAAAAATAGTCCAGGTACAATTTTGAAAATTCGTAAACGTATTCTTTGGATGATTTTATTGGACACCTATTTCAGGTTTTTTTTTAAATATGAACAAAATTTTGAAAATATTTTTTTTTTTGAAAAAAATGTTTTTTTTCTAAAAATTTAACAAATCGACCATAATTAAAAAAATAGTCCTGGTACAATTTTGAAAATTCGTACACGTATTCTTTGGATGATTTTATTGGACGCTTATTTCAGGGTTTTTTCAAAATATGAATAAGAGTTTGAAAAAACATTTTTTTTTTATTATATTAATAATATTAATCTTTGTTTGCATAATACTTAATATACAAAAGCCAAAAAATAATAATAATTTTACATATTTATATAAACCTAAAACTAAAAAACAAATAATAAACTAATTAATTAGTAGTAATTTTTGGGGAAATTTTTTGTTTTTGTATGTATCTATTTATGCTAAATAAAGAATATTATTATTATTATTATTATTATTATTATTATTATTATTATTATTATTAATAATATTATTATTAATATGCTGTACAAAAATTACATTCCATTACTTATTTTTATAACACATTACCAAGAAATTAAATAAATAAAAAAATAAACTGACAAAATTGTGGGCAGTTTTTTTTCTTAATTTAATGAAATTTTTTTTGTGAAAGGATTCTAAACTCAAAAATGAAAATAGTATATTTAATTCTTTAAAATTCTTGACGATTAGGTATTTTTTTATTGAATAATTTTATGTTGTGTAACTTAAAAATTAATAAGAAAATTCGATCTCCATAGAACGATAAATAATGCCTGGAAAGAATAAGAAATTTAGTCCATTACCATCATACTTCAACAATTCCTTTAAGAACCTAAAAATTAAAAAAAAAAATATACAAATGCCTAAAAAATTAAGCAATTTCTCTAAAAATCTGAAAGAATTCAATTTACTTGGGCAGATGAAAAATTCCAGAAAAAATTATAAATTTATTTTAATATCTAAATAATTTAACAATTCGTTTAAGAACCTGAACAAAATTTAAGCAAATGGTCCTACGCTTTAAAAATTAAGCAGTTTCTCTTGCTAAAGAACCATTTTTAAGTGACAACTTAAAATGTTTCCCATTGTTGAGGCAATGTCGATGTTTTCGACAAAATTTCGAGATATGAAAACTTTCGGGGAAACTTTTCCAGTTTTTTTATACATAGAAAACTTTCGGAAATTCTTCGTGACGGGCGGGCACGGTTTCCTTTCATTTTTTTTTAATTTTTCTTCCAGCAAAATAAGTCGCTTTTTTAAGTGGTTTGCAAACCGGGCGGGTATAGCTTAAAAAAAAAACTCTCCTGTCGGATAATAAGAATCGTTGTTGTTCGGTTTCCCTGAAATGGAAACTCGTGTATTTTGCCATTGTTAATGAAACATTTCGGAGGGGATTTTTACGGGTAACAATAGAAAATCCGGTAAGAGTGTTAAGAAAATCTAGTTCTCAATGTCACTTTTTTAGCACTGGCAAAATCGGCTTTTAAAGTGTAAACTTTTCGGACCGGCATGTGCCGGCTTAATATTTTAATTAACCGAAATCCGCTTTTGCTTTTTGGAGGAGCACAGGTGGGTCCTAGAGTTTGTTTCGGAATAATTGGTTTTCGGGATAAACGAGGGCCGAAAATGTATTATTTCTGTCATATTTTGCTAAGGGCTCTCACCTGGAATTTAATTAATAAAAAAGTCTCCATTCATAATAATTGACTCTGTTTAATTAAAAATTTCGGGGTTCAACTGCCTCGAATTACAGGCAGTTAGAATAGATTGTTCTAAATTATGTTGTGGCGGGATTCTGGCTGGAAAAATAGCTGACAAATACTAGTTTTAGGTTTTATATTGTTAATTATGAGTTTGTAGTATCTCGAATCTGGCCTTATATTAATATACATATTATTATTATTATTATTATTATTATTATTATTATAGATGCTATTCTAGCCAAATGATGAATTCTATTCTCTATAAGTAGTTAACCAAATATAATAAGTTACCAAATAATATTAAGGAATGTACAGAATTTAAATGGTTGTTAGGAGGGTATATCTAATTTTAATTATTGTGTAGTTCAATGTTGTATTTTACTCTTTTATTATTTATTCGCTTACTTTTTATATTTACTAGTTTTATTAAGGCATTGTAAATATGTTTTAAGAAATTATAAAATATTTTATTGTACTTGTATGTAGCAATATGCTAAATAAATAAACATTATTATTATTACTGTACCGCGTACCAAATTTCCTTGTAATCCAAAAATGCTTATTACAGGGTGTTGCCTAAAGCGGTTATAAATAATAAGAATGCCCTTATAAATCCGTTAAAATCCGAATCACTACTGCTTCTAGTACACTCGAGAAACTCCTCGTCGCGGAAATATTCCTTAATGCATTTCCTCCTCAAAGATTTTCCCCGACCCGACATATTTTCCCATTTATTTCGTTCCCTCGTAAAAATCCTCTGGATGGAGGGAGAGGCTTAACTCGCTCGCGAATTGCACTTACGTCGCGAATAATTTCGAGGTTTCGATCCCCACTTTAACATATCGTTACCAATTATTGTTAAATCGCGGTTTTATGCTATTTTGGATTTAAAATAATTAAAAATTTGCTTTTTTTTTTTTTTAAGAGAGTGTTTGTTGGATATTTATTTAGGGGGTTATTGTTCTAAAAAGTCTTGTTTTACCATTGAATTATTTGGAAAAAAAATGGCTAAAAATGAGTACCATGTCAATGGGGTTTTCTTGATTTTTTAAAAAGATTTTTGCGATTTTAGGACGTAGGTTGGTCTATATATATACAGTATCGGACAAAATTAGAGAGACTTCTCTATTTGCTAACTCCAATTTTTTGTACTTGAAATAATATTAATATTTGTTAAGCAGTGTATACCGGAGTTGACGAGAATTCTATTATCAACAATTCATTTTTGTAGCTCATGTTTACATTTATTTAAAGAATGTTTTTAACATTGATAAAAAATTACTGCGACAGAATTAAAGAGACTCATTTTGTATTTAGTTTCGCTGAAGTCGCGATTAGTTTAATTTCTGTTTATTAGTTTGAGAATATCATTAGCAATGCCTCGTGGTAAACATTATTCCATAGACCTAAAAGAAAAAATTATAGAAGCCTAGAACTCAGGTCGCTCACAAAAATTAATAAAAGAGCAATTCAACGTCAGTAAACAAATGGTTTCCAGAACAATAAAAAATTATCAGCTCCGTGGAAGAGTGACAAACCTTAAAAGAGGTGGCCGCAAGAGAAAAACCTCAGTACTGCTGGACAGGAGAATTAAACGACTAAGTCAGAATAATCCGCGTCTATCTTCAACACAGATTTTGGCTGAATTGGAGGCGCCTGGGGTTTCATCCAGGACTGTGCAGCGGCGATAAGTGGTGGCGGGGCTTCCTGGAAGGAGACCAGCAAAAAAACCCCATCTATAAAAAAAAATGTAGCTGCTAGAATGTTACTTGCAACACGTCACCGTTACTGGACAGCTAAGGACTGGAATAAGGTTTTGTTTAGTGACGAGTCTAAATATAATATTTTTGGAAGTGATGGAGCGCAGTTCGTACATCGCCCAGCAAACAAAAGGCTTGATCCAAAATATGTTTCTGGTACTGGGAAGCACGGAGGTGGCAATTTAATGGTTTGGGGTTGTTTTTCGGGTTATGGAATGGGTCCTATCCACAAAATTGAGGGCACTATGGATAGATTTATGTATCGGACTATACTGGAAGATGTAATGTTGCCTTACGCCGAATGGGAAGTGCCGCTAAGATTCACGTTCCAACACGATAACGACCCCAAACATACGGCCAAACTTGTGAAGGAATGGTTTTTGGCTAACAAAATTCAAGTTTTAAAATGGCCACCGCAATCGCCGGACTTGAACCCAATTGAAAATCTTTGGGAGATTATAGAGAAAAAGATTCGCACTAAAAACATCGGGAATCGTGCTCAATTATTTGAAGAAATCGAGAATGCCTGAAAATCAATGGATCCGGCTGTAATTTCGAATCTCATTGGATCGATGCCGAATAGATGTGAAAAAGTTATCCAGAATAAAGGGTACTGGACAAAGTATTAGGTTAGTTTCTTTAGTATAGGGTACAAATGTACTTTAAGGATAAGTCTCTCTAATTTTGTCGCACAGAATTTTTTGCATTTTTTTATTTTTCCTAATAAATCTTGAGAAATGTTTTTTTTTTTTAATTATTTTAGTGCCTTTTTAAACTACTTCAAAACATAACATCCTTGAGCACAAAAAGAGGAATTTAATCATTTTTATCTTACATAAAAGACGTAAGTAGTCGAGTCTCTAATTTTGTCCGATACTGTATATATTGTAAATATTCCCTTAACCTTTAAAAGAATAAGAATTCTAGTTGAAATTATATATTATACAATTACTTTTTTGCAATTTAATATTAAATACAAAAATTATGTTAGTTTCTAAGCTATACGTATTGTTTTTAGAAGATTTGTAGAAAATTTTATTGCACAAATTTTTTTCCTAAAAATTTAACAAAAATTTAAAATTTATGACCATAACTCAAAAAATAGTCCAGGTACAATTTTAAAAATTCCTACAGGTATTCTCAAATATTTCCAATATTTCAGGGTTTTTCAAAATATGAGCAAGATTTTGAAAAAAAAAATTTTTTGGAAAATTTTTTTTTTTGCTAAGAATTTAACAAAGCGACCATAACTCAAAAAATAATCCAGGTATAATTTTGAAAATTCGTACACATATTCTTTGGACGATTTTATTAGACACCTATTTCAGGGTTTGTCAAAATATGAACAAGATTTGGAGGAAAAAAATTTTTTTTAAGTTTTTTTTTTTAATTTAACAAAGCGCTTATAACTCAAAAAATAGTCCAGGTAAAATTTTGAAAATTCGTATACGTATTCCTTGGATGATTTTATTGGATACCTATTTCAGGGTTTTTCAAAATATGAGCTAAATTTTGAAAAAAAATTTTTTTTGGAAAATTAAATTTTTTTCTTAACTAAGAATTTAACAAAGCGAGCATAACTCAAGAAATAGTCCAGGTATAATTTTGAAAATTTGTACACGCATTCTATGGAAGATTTTGTTGGACACCTATTTTAGGGTTTTGTAATATATAAACAAGATTTTGAAAAAACATTTTTTTTGGAAAATAATTTTTTTTCTATCTAAGAATTTAACAAAGCGACCATAACTCAAAAAATAATCCAGGTATAATTTTGAAAATTCGTACACGTATTCTTTGGACGACTTTATTAGACACCTATTTCAGGGTTTGTCAAAATATGAACAAGATTTGGAGGAAATTTTTTTTTTTTTTTAAGTTTTTTTTTTTTAATTTAACAAAGCGCCTATAACTCAAAGAATAGTCCAGGTAAAATTTTGAAAATTCGTATACGTATTCCTTGGATGATTTTATTGGATACCTATTTCAGGGTTTTTCAAAATATCAGCAAAATTTTGAAAAAAAATTTTTTTTGGAAAATTATAATTTTTTTTTTAACTAAGAATTTAACAAAGCGACCATAACTCAAAAAATAGTCCAGGTATAATTTTGAAAATTCGTACACGTATTCCTTGCAATATTTTATTGGACACCTGTTTCAGGGTTTTCCAAAATATGAACAAGATTTTGAGAAAAAAAATTTTTTTGGAAAAAAAAGTTTTTTTTTTTTTAATTTAACTAAGCGACCATAATTAAAAAAATAAGGGTCTTGTCGACTTTAAGTATCTCCGATTTTGCAATATTTTAAAATTTGAGCATAAAGAGTACTTTGAAAAGAATAGATTAAGAGAAAAAAATTTGCGGATTATTCACATAGGACGCTAAAAAATAATATTAAATTATGTCAAAAAAGAGGTCTACTCTACTCTATTTGATGATCGAAACTCGTTGCTATTGATAATTACATTTTCAAACTTTTGACGTATGATCTCGCAGTTGCCAAATTGTGTATATATGTAATAAGAAACAAGCACATCTAAAAAGCATATCTTATATAAGAGAAAACATGAAAGACATCTAAATCTATCTGTCAAAAAAAATAGTCCAGGTACAATTTTGAAAATTCGTACACGTATTCCTTGCAAGATTTTATTGGACACCTATTTCAGGGTTTTTTTAAAAATAGACAAGATTTTGAGAAAAAAAAAATTTACAATTACTCTTTTGCAATTTAATACTAAATACAAAAATCATGTTAGCTCCTACGACTAGGCTGCATGATTTAATGTTTACATTTTTCAATTCGTGTTTAAAGCATATTGTAACGAAATTCAGGAACACACTTTTATTGTCAACGTCAAAAACACTAATCTAACTCGCCTTGACTGTCGTTTAATTGTTTCCAAGGTAAAAACTGACTAGACAATTAAAAATAAATAAATTGTCACGAAGCGCGTCCTTTTTAAAACCCGATAGAACAGTTTCGAAATATTTAGAATTATCTTCATTGTTTTTGCCCAAAGAGACCAATAATTTTAGGAGAATACTGACAGTCAAAGCAAGCAAGTATACAAATTCTAGAAAATTAGAACTACAGGGATTTACAATAATATAACCTAAATTGGGGCCAAAATGGGGCTCTCGAACAAGATGAACTGCTTAAAAACTAAACACTGTAGATAAAAATAATAAACCAAACGTAAGTAGAACCCTAAAAAAACCCTACGAATTACCTTTAACTACAGTTTTTACTAATACTAATAAAATTGTACAAAAACTAGGAGAATAATTAACGCATAATATAAATATTTGTAGCCTTTAGGACATTCGGTACCTGATGTAGTTGAATGGACCCAAAAATTCAAACGAATTTGTCAAATGGGTTTTTCAATATTGATTTGTTTTTTTTCGACTATATTTCAGACTAGAGATTGTGTATTAAACGTGGTGTTTTGTGGGTGTATTGGTTAATGGTTAAAGGAAACTATTTTTTTAAGCCAAGGTTTCGAATTATATTTAATTCATCTTCAGGGCTCGAAGTCGTAATTTTCGCTCAACTAAAAAAGTACAGATCACATGGATAACAAACGTAGATAGCATAGTCAAAGGGCGGTTACATAGAGGAGGTATTACAATTAAAATATAATAAAATGTATAAAGTGGAACAAATCGGTAAACTAGAGAAATGTACTATTGATAAATTTTAATAATTTATTGGAGATGATTTTTATAATTTTTTTTTCTTATTTACTTTTATTTTTAATATTTGTATGTTTATAAGTAGTATGACAACATGTGAAATTATAGCAATTATTATTAAAATTTAAATCTAGTCTTAACCATTTCAATTTTTATGTTGATAGGTTGTAAAAATTATTCAGATCCAACCAAACCTATTTTTCTACAATTGACTGCCAAAGATGACTTTGGATTGGAATCTTTTGGATAGTTCCATTTGATTTATTTAATGAACGAACTTAACCTTGAAGTTTCCAGACATCCAATGAACCATCCAAAAATTAATTCTTTCAACTTGATATTTATATTTCTTTTAAGGTGAGGTTAAATTTATAATTCCTTGTCAAAATTCCTCAATTAAGGTTTTTTATTAGGTCCAGAATCGCCGGTTTTTTTGCATATACTCATATCTCTTATAAGAACGAGAATTTGCGAACATTTTTGAAATTATAAAGAATGGACCCTTAGCTTTCCTTCAATTATCATTCAAATATTGAGATTTGCCAGATATTTTTTTTAAATTAAAAACTCTCTCCAAAGAGTACCAGGTCTGGGAAACTAAAATTTCGTTAAAATAACAATGTTTCACAAGAACTTTACCATCTCAATAAATTTTTGATGATTTTCAACAAAGTTTTTTGAACCCTAGGACAAGAAATCAAAAAAAATTACTTGAGAAAAACACTGTAAAAACTGCTTTTTATTTAAGTGTCCATTTCTTAAGGACTGCTCTCTACAAAATCCCATAATTATCCCGAATATTCCCGTACCGCCCGGTTTTTCTTCCAGAGGTCTTCATGCACACATTAATCCGCCCAAGGATCGCTAAGCCCATTTATAATGTGGAAGGTGAACATAAATTATGCGGAAGGTTACAAGAAATTACGAAGGGATTTTCAGTTCAGGTCGCAAGTTATTACCGGGGCCGTTAAAATGAATATAGACACGGGATTTGACGGCTTCCTGCCTCAGATATGCCATTAAATATATAATATACCGTAAGGGTAAAGTTTAATTAGCTTCCTGTCACGTCTTCCGATTGGAGATTCCTAATATTCAGATTGACTGCTTGTTAATTTAATGGTGCAGTGGCATTTTTTTGGACCACTAAGCCCTGAGTTTGGCATTAGAAAAAACTCTTAAAAATTCCTCGATATGCTACTCGTTTTCAGCTAATTTGTTAGCTATCTAACTTAGCTTAACCTATCTACGTCCTAATGAAAAACACTGCTGATTTTTTTGGATTTACACTTACACTGTGGTGTATTTTAGACGTCTTTGTCTTCAATGGTTTGTTTTGGAAGCATCAAATCTTGAGGAAAAAAGGAATATCTGATTTGTGTGTCTGAATTACAATTATATAGGGCTGTAGTAATATTACATGCGTAAATTGAAAAACAACTTTCAAACGCGACTTTTAATTATACGGTATTCAGATTACCCTGATGATGTTTCAACAAACTGAAACCTTCTATTTAAATCCGATGCGATCTTTTAAAATTAACGAGGAGATTTTTAGTTTGTATGGAGGCTGATGAGGTGCGGATTAAGAGTTGTATGACTAAGGAAAACGGGTTTCTCTTAGTAAATGAATAAATCGGTGTGTTTTTATTATGTTTATTTAATTCTAAATTATTTTTTTTTTAATTTAAATTTTTATTTAGTGTGTAATTTAGGGTGCCTGGAATAAAAAATACTAATATTTCCAGGCAGTCCTTTACCAGCAAAATTTCATTTTAATTGAAACTACCTGAAACGGGTAAAAATGAGTTGTGAATGCCTGGAATATTTTAAATATTTCTTCCAGATAGTTACGGATTTTTCAGGCTATTTTCCAGACAACAATATGATTATGAGTGCCTGAAATAAAATAAAAATAAACTTTTTTCCAGTAATTTCTTCACAGTTACCTGTATGGTATCAAAATTACTTTAAAATGTCTGGAAATGTTAAGAGATTGTTCCAGGAAATTAAGGAATTTATTTCCAAGGCACACTGAGTGCCTGGAATAAAAAATACTAATATTTTCAGGCAGTCCTTTACCAGGAAAATTTCATTTTAATTGCAACTACCTGAAACGGGTAAAAATGAGTTGTGAATGCCTGGAATATTTTAAATATTTCTTCCCGGCAGTTAGGGACTTTTGAGGCCATTTTCCAGGCAACAATTTAATTATGGGTACCTGAAATAAAACAAAAATCGACTTTTTCAGGCATTTAATTGACTTAAGAGGCATTAAATGCCGACGTTAAATTTCTACGAAATTAATTTCTTCACAATTACGTGTAAGGCATCAAAATTACTTTAAAATGTCTGAAAATTTTAAGATATTGTTCCGCAGGCAATTAAAGAATTTATTTCCAAGGCACACTGAGTGCCTGGAATAAAATATATTAATTTTTCCAGGCAGTCCAATAAAAGGAAACTTCAACCTAAAAACAACTCAAACTACCTGAAACGGGTAAAAATGAGTTGTGAATGCCTGGAATATTTTAAAGATTTTCCCAAATGATTGAGGATTTTCCAGGCAACAATATGATCACGAGTGCCTGAAATAAAACAGAAATCGACTTTTCCAGGCATTTAATTGGTAAATGTTGACGTTAAATTTCTACGAAATTAATGTCTTCACAATTACTCTATAAAACCAAAATTACTCTCTAAATACTATTTAGAGCGATCAGGGAAGCGAATTTTACAATAAGGAGTTCGAGGAGTTTTGTTACAAAAGGACGTCGATAGCTCAAAAAGATGTGCAAATATGATTTAAAAAAACCTTATACGTATTTCTTGGAAGATTCTACTGGACCGCTGTTCCAGGATTTTTCATAATATAGACGAGATTTTTAGAATTTTATTTTTTTTTTAATTTAACAAAGCTGTTATAACTCAAAAAATAGTCCAGATAGAACTTTCAAAATTCGTATATGTATTCCTTCGAAGATTTTATTGGATACCTATTTTAGGGTTTTTGGAAAATATGACCAAGATTTTGAGAAAAAAATTTGTTTGGAAAAAGAGTTGTTTTTTTAAAAAATTTAACAAAACGACTATAACTCAAAAACTACCCCGGGTACAATTTTAAAAATTCGTAAACGTATTCTTTGGAAAATTCTATTGGACACCTGTTCCAGGATTTTTCAAAATATGGACAAGATTTTAAGAAAAAAAATATTTTTGAAAAAAAGTTTTTTTTTTTAATTTAACGCTGCCATAACTCAAAGAATAGTCCAGATACATCTTTGAAAATTCGTATACGTATTCTTTTAATGATTTAATTGAATAATAGTTTCAGGGTTTTTTAAAATATGGAAAAGATTTTGAGAATTTTTTTTTTTTGGAAAAAAGTTTTTTTTTCCATATATTCAACAAAGCGACCATAACTCAAAAAATAGTCCAGGTACAATTTTGAAAATTCGTATACGTATTCCTTTAAAGACTCTACCGGACACCTATTTTAGGGTTTTTAGAAATTAAAACAGGATTTGGAGAAAAAAAATCCCAAATGTGCTTTTTTTTTAGCCAATTTCCAACAACCAAAATTTCACACAATTTTCTAGTTTTCAAGATTTTTAGGTCAAAAAAGTGAAACTTTCTCAAAACTCTCGAGCTCAATAATTTCTTTGCTCAACGATTTCCATACCTCGAGAGTGGAAATATTCGAACTTATTTTACAAAAACTGGGGGTTCATCGTTCTTTAAAATTTGTTCATTCATTAAGACAAGTAAAAATTGTATTTTTCAAGCAATAAAGTCATTTCTAATTTCTTCCAGGCAGTTGAGGACATTTCAAATTCTTTCTGGTCAGTCAACTGCCTAAAATTAAGATAATTTTGATCTTTTCCAGACCGTTCAAAAGCCACGTGCTCCTTGTCTATGCTTGTAAAAATTGGAAAATACTTCAATGCATAAAAAAATACTTTGACGGTTTATTGTGACAACTTTTTTGTATTGGACCAGTTAAACTGCATATAGATCTACATTTGACCGCTTGCAAGCACACTTAAGCCATATAAGAACAATTTTTAATAATGTATATGTCCTCTTTAACAGAGAAAATCTCTCCCGAGGAAATTAGAAAATTGGGTTTCGAAGTTGAGCGGTAATGAGGCACGAGAGTTTTTTTTTCTGACACGTAAAGAAGACTAATGAGTCACAACGTGCTCAGGAAAAAAATAAAGGGCCAGATGCTATTGAGATGGAACTTTTTTTTCGCTATTAAGGTCGATAAAACTGTTTTTAATGGTTGAATTAGGCAGGGGACCTTTTGATGCCAACAGTTTATAATTTATTTCATAAAAAAAGTGATTTATAGCCATAGGACAAAAATTATAATAAGAGTTGTTCGGGGATGTTGGTAACCTTGTATCAATTAAATAAAAGCCTTGAGTCATACATTTTTTGGGCTGTTTTAACCCTAGAAATTACAGAAAAATTACTGGAAAAAAAATTGATTTTGTCCCTCTATATTTAAGGTCCAACCCTGACGGCATTATTTAAGAAAAACAGCTGCCGGACCGGACCGTCCATTAACTACCCTCCGAAATGGGGAATAATAGTGTCAATTTTCATTAATTTGGAAGCTGTTAAAGTTCAGAGAGAGTAAAAGTTTCTGAGTCGAGCTTGAAGGGAAATACCCAAAGTTCAGGGCAGTTGTTATTTTAATTCGAATGTTTCAGTTAGAGTTCGTTTGGAGTTCATTTGAAGTTCTTTATGAAACGAACCGAATTGTTTGGAAGGTTCTGTCTCTTTTGGATGGAAAAAAAATCGTGAAAAGAGTGAAGTTTTAGTAGAATCGTTAATAAGTCCCTAGCTCTATTTAAATTAAATCACAACTCATGGTCGTACATAGATCGTAACAAATATTTTTGTCAAATAAAATGTTCCAATTCACTTCACGTAGCCCCAAAGCCCTTTCGTACCTTCAAAATGAAACAGACAATATAATCTGTTTACGACTTTCAATATAAACCGATTTATTTGAAAATTTTATTTTCCTCTCCCACCCTCCGAAATTCATAAATATTTAACATTCAGAGGGAAGCAGGGATAAAGGGTAAGCTTATTAACGTACTGACTCGTTTGCAATGGTCTTGATAAATTTAACAAAGCGGCCATAACTTAAAAAAATAGTCCAGGTGCAATTTTGAAAATTTGCATACGTATTCTTTGGGAAATTTTATTGGATGCCTATTTCAAGGTTTTTCAAAATATGACCAAGATTTTGAAAAAAAAAATTATCGCAAAAAAAGTTTAAAAAAAAAGCGACCGTAACTGAAAAAATAGTCCAGGTGCAATTTTAAAAATTCGTATACGTATTTTTTGAAAGATTTTATTCGATATCTATTTCAGGGTTTTTCAAAATATGACCAAGATCTTGAGAAAAAAAAAATTATTGCAAAAAAAAAGTTTTTTTTTTCTATAAATTTAACAAAGTGACCATAACTCAAAAAATAGTCCAGGTGCAATTTTGAAAATTTGTATACGTATTCATTGGAAGATTTTATTGGACACCTATTTCAGGGTTTTTTCAAAATATGGCCAAGATTTTGAGAAAAAAAAATTTATTGGAAAAAAGTTTTTTTTTTTTCTAAAAATCAAACAAAACGACCATAACTCATAAAATAGTCTAGGTACAATTGTGAAAATTCGTATACGTATTCATTGGAAGATTTTATTGGATGCCTTTTTCAGAGTTTTTCAAAATATGAACAAGATTTTAACAAAAAAAATTTTTTTGGAAAAAAATATTTTTTGGTCTAGAAATTTTAACAAAGCAAGCACGACTCAAAAAATAGTCCAGGTGCAATATTGAAAATTCGTATACGTATTCATTGGAAGATTTTATTAAATACCTATTTCAAGGTTTTTTTAAAATATGAACAAAATTTGAAAAAAAAATCTTGAAAAATATTTTTTTTCTATAAATTTAACAAACCAACCGACCAAACTCAGAAAATAGTCCAGGTGCAATTTCGAAAATTCGTATACGTATTCCTTGGAAGATTTTATTCGATACCTATTTCAGGGTTTTTCAAAATATGACCAAGAGTTTGAAAAAAAAATTATTTTTTTTGAAAAAAAAAGTTTTTTTTTCTATAAATTTAAAAAAATAAATTAAAGTGACCATAACTGATAAACTAGTCCAGGTACAATTTTGAAAATTTGTATACGTATTCATTGGAAGATTTTATTGGACATTTATTTCAGGTTTTTTCAAAATATGACCAAGATTTTGAAAAAAAAATTATCGCAAAAAAAGTTTTTTTTCTATAAATTTGACAAACCGACCATAACTCAGAAAATAGTCTAAGTGCAATTTTGAAAATTCGTACACGTATTCTTTGGAAGATTTTATTGGATACCTATTTCAGGGTTTTTCAAAATATGGCCAAGATTTTGAGAAAAAAATTTTTATTGGAAAAAAAAGTTTTTTTTTTCTAAAAATCAAACAAATCGACCATAACTCATAAAATAGTCTAGGTACAATTGTGAAAATTCGTATACGTATTCACTGGAAGATTTTATTGGATGCCTTTTTCAGAGTTTTTCAAAATATGAACAAGATTTTAACAAAAAAAATTTTTTTGGAAAAAAATATTTTTTGGTCTAGAAATTTAACAAAGCAAGCACGACTCAAAAAATAGTCCAGGTGCAATATTGAAAATTCGTATACGTATCCATTGGAAGATTTTATTGGATACCTATTTCAAGGTTTTTTTTAAAATATGAACAAAATTTGAAAAAAAAAATCTTGAAAAATATTTTTTTTCTATAAATTTAACAAAGCGACCATAACACAAGAAATAGTCCAGGTGCAATTTTAAAAATTCGTACACGTATTCTTTGGAAGATTTTATTGGATACCTATTTCAGGGTTTTTCAAAATATTACCAAGATTTTGAGAAAAAAAATTTTATTGGATAAAAAAGTTTTTTTTTCTAAAAATTTAACAAAGCGACCATAACTCAAAAAATAGTCCAGGTGCAATATAAAAAAATTGTATACACATTCCTTCGAAGATTTTAAGAGAAAGCATGAATCATGTGATGCGCTGTACATCTACGTTATAAAATTTTAAAATTTATTTAAGAAACACCACTATTTAAGGGACAAAACAAAATACACAAAATACACTTTAGATTGTTAAAGTTCTTGCTATTTTTGACGATAAATCCATACATTGTTAATGCTTTGTTAACAATTTTATTCTCTTATCATAAGTAATTTCAGTTTTTTTTTTCTTATAAAGCTCATTATATTACACTTGCTAATATAAAACGTGTAGACGATATAGCTTTTACAACGTTTACTGATTTCTAAGTAATTTCTCCTTTTCCTTTAATTAGGGAAGTACATGTAATTTGGCCAGGAAGTTTTCAACTAATTTAGGTCAACTTTAGAAAGTTTCATTCATTATTTAATTATAATAGGCACTAAAAGTCAGTTTTTTTAATTAACAAATGTACATGGACTTCAATTGATAAATGAATTAACTTAACTACGTACAATTATGAAAATATCGATTTCAACTGCCTAAAATAAAATTAAAAAATTACTTGAAATGGCCCAAAAAAAGTGACGTGAATGTCTTGAAAGCCTGTAAGGATCTACGATTAATAGATTTAAATAAAAGTTACTCAAATGCCTCAGTTTTCTCAACTCAGATTCTCAATTATGAAAAAACTGTACTAAATTAGTATTAAAATCAAATTCTTCCTCTAACTTATCTAAAAGAACACTGTGTTAGGTCTTCTTAAAATCCTTTGTAAAATCCGTGTACAAAAACATCTATTTGGAACTTCTCCATATTATTTACTATATGTTACATAAATTTGTAGACGTTATGGTGACGTTACGACAGTTTCTTTTGAAAGTGGGTGTAAATGTACTTAAAATCTTTGCACTACATAACAAAATCGCTATTGATATTTCAAGCTAATTATAATAGGTATTAAAGAGAGTCGAAAAGTTGTATTGTATCAGCACCGCGGGATTTTAAGTTGATTCCCTTGACTTTTATCGTCTTAACTGGCATGGGAAGTGCATTCGACGACCCTCCGATAGTTTGCAACTTTCCAAATCAGTTTGGAAAACTCGCCGAGCAGCAGCAACTCCTCGGACAGACGAGAAGTTTCGCTTAGAATTTTAATGGAGTTTCCGGGATAATAGTTATTGTAGCAAATAAATTATTGCTGCATAGCGATCCGGATTATTCTCGAGGCGAATCCTCCCTCGGTAATGCCATCGAATGTTATTTTAACGAATAATTATGGGTGTCAATTTAAAAAAAAAATGAATTGTTGAAGTAAAATTTGTAATTAAATAAGTCAATTTTTGTTGATTTCAGGCAGTTATAATTAATTTAGTTACTCCAGACAGTTATAATAAGTAAAATCGCCAGGCATTTATGCCACATTAATATCAGCTGCTTGAAATACAATAAGTTTTTAAAGCATTTAAAGCCAGTTTGTAGTAATTTTTTTATTTAAAAATTAATTCAAAATGCAAACTGGCTTAAACTGCCTGGAATAGATTAAAAAAATTATTTAATCAATTATTATTAATCAATAATTATAATTAATTATCAAAAAATTATTTAATCAATCAATTATTTTATCAATTAGTTAATATAGATTTCCAGGCAATTTGAGAAATCTTTATATTTTTCCTACTCTCCCATTTTTGCCAAGCAGGCAATTTTTAATTAATTTAGCTCAATTTTTAATGAGTTTATATTTTTTATTTAATCTTTCCAGGTACCTAAAGTTAGTTTTTGCTTATTATATTTCCAATGCAAATGGACTTTAACTATCAGAATTAATAAAAACAAAATCACTTTAACTACCTAAAATGATTAAAAGGTCGCTCTCAACTGCCTGGAATAAATTAAGAAATTCCCTAAAATGGCTCGGGAAAAAATGAAAATGCCTTGAAAGCCTCTACAAGTCTATGAATAATGAAAAAAAATAATTAAAATCAAAATTATTAAAACCGACTCGACTGCCTGTAATTAATAGAAAATTAACTATATTTGCCTGTAACACATAAAAATAGCCAAGTTACTTGAACTGTTTGTGCATTTTAACTTCAACTGCTTGTAATTTAGTTTCGAAGCAGTTGAAGTCAATTTTTAATTGTAGTAGGTCCATCTTTATTAGTTATAGGCAGTTGAAGCAACTAGGGAGTAACCAGAAATCTATACAAGAATTATATCAATTGCTTCAATTAAATACAGTTTATTGTCCAGTTTATTTAAAGGCAATTTTCCTCAATTAAAAAGTCATTCAAAATGCAAACTGACACAATCAATTGCCTGCAATAAATTTAACAAAAAAAAAGGAGTGTGAAATGATTTTGGAAATTAACCTTAACGGTCTGGGATTAATTAAAATGCAATTAATAAAAGTGGAACACTCTGAATTAAATAGAAAATTAAGTATATTTTGTTATAAGTAAAATGCCTATATTGTGAATTTTTACTTCAACTGTGTGGAATTAATAAAAATGCTTAAAATGGCATAGGAAAAAATTAAAATGTCCTGAAAGCCTTAATAGGTCTAGTATTAATTTAATTCGCTTGATATATATATTTTTTTATTAATTTAATTATTTGTTTCAGGCAATTTAAGGAATTTCTATTTTTTTAGCGGGAGTTTTTCGAATCAACTATACAGGGTGTTTCATAATTAGTGGGACAAACTTAGGGGGCCTTAAAATAAGCAAGTTTTCGCAATAAACCCCTCTCCGAAAATCATTGGATTTTGAGATACATAAATTTGATATGCCTGTAGATATTTTCTGAAAATTAGTAGATAGCTTCTATGCATCTAGTGCTATTTTCTAATACATAATTTAATTTTTTATTTTACCAGTGGCGTCCATGCGGGCTAGAATTTTCGCATAAGAAAATAAAAACGATTGTTTATTTTAATTCCCGCTAAATTTTAAATTTTTTTGTTTCATCCGATTGATAATATTTAAGGTAGGTATTTATTATTAGAAAATAAATTGCAATAAAATTTTTTGATAGCTTGTCACAATCAAAGCAAGTAATTTTTTTTCTAATAAATACCGTAAATATTATGAAACTAAAAATTTAAATTTTGGCGAGAAATAAATTTTTTAAAGAGTTCACTGGGCTGTAGCCTGCACGAACACCACTGGTAAAATAAAAAATAAATTATGTATTAAAAAACTGTACAAGATGCATAGAAACTACCTACCAGTTTTCAAAAAAATATTTACAGAAATGTCAAATTTATCGTGAAAAATAAGACTTTTCCTTAAAATTTTTTCACCCTATATCTCTGGTTTTATTGCGCGAATTTGTTTATTTAGAGGCCCTCTAAAACCCTTCTTTATCACACTAACTATGTTACCTTGTATACGTAATCCAGGTATCTAAACGCAGTTTATATTCCTCATTTTTTCCAATAAAAAAATACAAATGTATTTCAACTGCTCTTAATAAATAAATTAATTTAACTGCCTAAAATTATTAAAAAGTCCATTTCAACTGTTGTGAAAATAGGGGAAAATATCTTGAAAGCCTTTGCAGGTTTACGATTAATAAAAAAATATAAAATTTAAATTAAATTAACAAAACCGACTTAAAGGCCTGGAATTAATGGAAAACTAAATATATTTGTGTGTAACAAATAGTAAATTGCTTGTGAAAGTTGACTTTACTTACTTGAATAGATAAAATAATTAATAAGGAAATCTCGTTAAAAAAATAATTTTTTCCATTAGAAATTTATATTTTTTCCCAAGTTTTCTATCTATTCCAGCCAATCAAAGAAACTTATTTCTTTTTAAAGCAGCGTAAGATTTTTTTTAGTAATTCATTTTTTATTGACAATTTCCCATTTTCTTTAAACTGGAATAGTAATTTTACCAGGGATTTTATGATTAATTTAGGTCAATTTTTATTGGTTTCAAAGAGTCGAAATCAATTATTGAAATATTCCACGCAGTCACTTTCTACTCATGTTTCTGTTTGAAATTAATTAAGATTTAACTTTAACTTCCAGGAATAAATTAAAAAAATACCTAAAACGGCTCACGGAAAAGTGATAATATATTTACTGATTTACTGTTAATTAAAATTAAATTATGCCTGGAATTAATAGAAAATTAACTATATATTTGCTTGTAATAAATAGTAAAATTGCCTAAACTAATTGAATTTTTTGTGAAATATCACTTGTAATACCTGGAATAATTTTTATAATTTTTTCCAAAGCAGTTTACTAGAATTGCTATTTTTTTTTAATGAGGCAAACATAATTCGTTACTGATATCTATGGTAATTAAAAAGTTTCCTATTTCTCTTCAGTCATAAAATTTCTTATTGTTTTTCAGTTAGGTAAGAATTGGTTTTTACTTTTCCCTTGACAATCGATGCAACTTTATTATTTTTTCTAGGTAATTAGTAAAAAATTATGATTCTTTTAAAGGAAGTATAGAAATTTCCATTCTCAAGAGTCATTTGAAGCAATTTAATAAATTTTATTTAAAGTGTAAAAATTCGTAACAATATTTTTTAAATTTACGGCCTAAAAAATTCCTGATTGGTGCCAGAAAGTTGAAGAAACTTTCGTTTTCCTGCCAGTTTTTTATTTTTAATCGTCTAGGCAATCTTTTTTTTTTAGTGAACATCTGAAATCTGCTATTTTTTGATAGGAAAATACCATTCCAGTTATTTATTTTCCAAGCAATTGAAATAATTTTTAATTTCTTTCAGGCATTTAAAGCTATTTTTTGAGCTTAATTATGAAATTTCCTTTCCAGAAAAAGTTCAGTTTTCAGATTTTTAAATATTCGTATTGAATTAACGATCTGGTTTCATAATACAAACTCATGAAAATAAATTGCCAGGCAGTTAAGGAGATTTTACTCATTATTTTGAAATGATGCTTTTTATTTTAATTTTTTTTTATGAATACTTTGCAAATAGTGTTAATTTTTTTAAGTGATGATTTTGAATCAAACTGTAACTGTATCCTAATATACATTTTTAGATTATCTGCACTTATTTGCTACTTCTGTATGAAAGTTTATTTTCTTTAGGCGTTTTGTTGATTATATTTTGTTTGAATATTTAACAATTTACTGTACAACCAAAGAAAATAAGCAATTCAATGAATTTATTAATTTTTCAGAGCAATTAAAGTCATTTTAAATATTTTTGGTAACTTTGTTCTATCAAAGTCAATTCATACTCCTCGAAAAAAAAAATACAGATCGTGTTACGATAAATCCCAGATCCCTTCTGGAAGGTGGTGCGATACGTCTTCATTACTACGACACAAATTTGACAGGGACGCCGCATCCTGGGGCTCGTTTCTCCTGCGACCTGAGTGAAATGCAACGGCATCAGGAAACCGTAACGAATCGAAGGGTGGCAGGCCGAACGAAATACAGGAAAGTTCGACGCGACTTCGTATTTATTTATTTATTTACGAGGGGAAACTTCGAGGTTACGAGCAATTTCGGTTTTACGGTGACAGGCGGAAAATAGAAATTGAAAGGGCACACGGCGGTTAGTTTAGGGCATAAAGGACTTAAACTACATGACACCCGAACGTTGTTAAATTATACGTTTCCTCATATATGATTATTTATAATTGAATTAGAGCCGTTGTTTAATACTCGCTTTGAATAATTTTAATATTATTATTATTAAACGAAAAACCAGACAGGCGCACAGTGGAATGGCTTAATATAAAATTAGACACATACAAAATTAAATTATGTTTATTTTTTTTCATTTAACTTGCATTATGATTTGTAGCAATCACCTATTACGAATTTCGATATTGTTTAAGTGTTCTCTTAATAAATTTTAAAATTAAATTTATATTAAAGTATTAAATCTGGCTGATTGATTACTAAGTTTTTAACATTTACAAACCGCTTTGTTTATCAGAAATATAATAGTAACCACAATAAACTATGTAAAAATTCTAAAAAAATACACAGGTCAAAGTCGAGGAACCTAGAAAATTTAAGATTTGCTCTACCATTAATATCAATACAATTGCTCTAGTATAGTAATTACGAAAATGTTACATTTATTTGCTACAAACCGCTACCAAGGAATAAACAAAATCTCAGTATATATGCCTAAAGCGTTATTTTTTAACAGTTGATTAGCACGTTGTTAACTAGAGTTTTAATGCTTTCAAAATTTAAGGTTATTTATAATATTACTGTGTGTAGTCAGATTAAGTGTTTTTCGTTGATAAGCCATTGTTAATCATTATTTTTATATAATACTGAGTGCTATTTTTATTTAGGATTCTTAATATGGATAATAAGGTATTCTCGGATAAAAACTCATTCGCAAGAAAGAGAAGTTTTTAAAATCGTTATTTTTGTGGCTGATCCATTTTAATTGGGTTTTTCGCCATAAGAAAATCTATTTAAGACTCTTAATAAGTAATCGATTTCTTTACCTTCAATATAGTTTCCTATCCTTATTTTTCCTTTATTTATTTATTTATGATTAAAGTAATATTTAAAATATTCACATTAAACGAATACATTTGATGAATACAAAAATACCCTGTATATACAGGTCACTGCAATGTATTTACTGTATGCCATTTTTTGTTTTTTCTTAAGCCAACGTTTAACGATTTTTATTTACTTTCATTAAGAATTTCCTACTAAATTGGGAATAAAAATTAAATGGTTTTAAAGAATTGACTATTTTTCAATAATTAAATTTATATTACTATAGGGATTTTATAATTAGAAAAGGATGGGCATCATATAATGTACAAGCAGTTGTTGACCATAGATGGAGGCAAGATAAAATTAGTAGCAGATACAAAGAATAGCTCAGTCTTGCTTTTTTATTCAAAATAAGGAATATTATGATTAAAAGATTAGAAATGTTTTTTCCCAGCTCATAATGCCACTATTTTAAACGGCTCAAACTTATACAAATACCATAAAAATTTGCCTCAGGTAAACCTTAAAATAATTAAAAGATAACTTTTGTAACCTAAAATATTAATAAATTTCAATTGCCTTGAAGAAATTAAATTGTTTTGCCCAATTTATATTCTAAAATTTCTAAAAATTTAAAAATTAATTCCAGGCAGTTGAAGTCAAATTTCCTAAAGAACTCAGGTAATTTAGGCATTTTCCGATTTGTTACAAGCAAATATAGCTTATTTTCTATTAATTCCAGGCATAATTTATTTTTTATTAATTTTTTTTATTGTTCGTGGGTCCGGAGAGGCTTTCAAAATCATCAATCATTTCCAGGCAGTTAAAATCCACCTGTTAATAATTTTAAGTAGTTAAAGTTAGTTTTTTTATTAATTTCAGCCAGAAGAATTGAGTGCCTAAAATAGTTAAATAATTAACAAGTTGTGCTAATTTAAAACGACCCAAATATTGGAAATTGTCGAAAAAGATACAAACAGCCGTTTTTTTAAATTTTTTTTTAAACTTTTCTAATCATCGAGTTTGGGTTATCAAAACAAGATTAAATTAGTTTTTTTTCAGACACAGTCAATCAACGGTCTGCTATCGTGTGTCATTATTTCTATGTGTGGTTATTCATAACAAAACTCTTTTGGCTTTATTAGTCAAAAGACTGTTTTGTTTAATATTACGTAAAAATTAAGCAAAACTTCTTATTTGCCTGACAAGTGTTTGCTATGAAACATAGATTAATAATTCAATATATGAAAAAAATATTTTAAGTTTATCACACTTGGAAATTTCTACTAATTCTTGTTTTTTTCCATGCCTAAAAGGCTCTGCAATTCCTGGAAAACTTGAAACAATAATTTAATTAAATTCAATTGCCTGGAAGAAATTGAACTGTTTTGCCCAATTTAGTGAAAATGGTGAATATGAAACCATATCGCAAATGAATTATTGTAAATTTGACGATTAAACCCTAGAAAATCACGATAGCTTTAAATGCCTGGAAAAAATTGAAAATTACTTCAACTGCCTGGAAAACGAGTTTAACTGCTTATAAAAATGACTAGACTAAAATTTTCTTTCAAAGAAAATATTTTTTTTTTAAGTTTTTAGCCTGAAAATTTAATAAAATTAGATACAAACAAAGTCTATATATTCCAAATATATAGACTCTGATAGGGATTTTCACAAGCAATTTAAAAAAAAATTGAATTTATCATACTGTTAAATTTATCAATATTGAAAAATATGAAGGGTTTCTTCACTTTCCTGAAACAGTTTAAAAAATTTCCACATTAAGAAATAATATAAACCATACTACTAAATTGCTCGAAATAAATAGCAAATATCCAATGACAAATCACGAAATTATAATTCGTAAAAAAAAAATTAAGTCAAATCATAATATATATTTTATTTAAGGGAATTGTCTCACTAATGACCTAAGAAATATTAAAAATAAATTGTTTAATGAAAAAATAAGAAATTGTACCTTAGGAACTGATTTATTTTTAACTGGATACTAATTTACAAATTCTATATGTAAAAAAAGTTCAATTCCCTGGAATAATTTAATTTTTTTCCCAATTTAGTGGAAATGGGAAAAATTCTATAATTTTTTAAGAAAAATAAAAAACTTTTAAGTTATCTAAAAATCGGTTTGAGGGTTTAATGAAAATTAATTCTAGGTGTTTGAAGTAAAATTTCACAAGGAATTCACGTAATTTAGGCACTTTACGATTTGTTACAAGCCAAAGTAGTAAATATTATTTTAATTCCAGGCATAATTTAATTTTAATTTAGTTGTTAAAGGGTTTTTATAATTTTATTTAAGAAATGCACAGGGATCCGTGAAGATGAATTTCTTTGACAAAACATTTTTTTAGGTGCAAAACTAACTGAGCTACGGGAGTTTTGATTCATAGCAATTTTTCCTATGAAAATCTTACTTCTATCTATGATAACTCATAACCTATTTTAGGCGTTTTATGGAGGTTTCTATTTAAAGTTGAGACACTTCTAAGGAACATTTTTATATATGAAAGATTCTTGTAGCTCAAGAACTTTCTGAGTTACACTCAGATTTGCAAAAAGTGCACCTAGTATGTAGATGCAAATTGAATTTTAGGAGTGAGATCTACTATGGTATATTTAGCGACATATTTGAATATAACTCAAAAAGTTCTTAAGGCGTTTTTACAATTTTTTATTAAACTGTAGAGGGATCCCTGAAGATGAATTTCCTGCATCCTTTATAGCACTTTTTCCCATAAAATCTCACTTTTATCTATAGTAACTCAAACACCTATTATAGGCATTTTACGGAGGTTTTTACTCAAAATTGAGCCAATTGCCAAGGAACATTTTCATACATTAAGAATCCTTGTAGATGTTTTTATGTTTTTCTAGAGAATTAATAAAACTAGAAATTAAATTCAACTGCTTCAAAAACAAATTAATTTAAAAAACTAATTTAATTAGGAAAGGGAGAAATCTAAAAAAATCGGGAAATATTTTCAAGATTTTGTGACTAATTGATACTAATGATAAAAGACTGTTGTCTTTAAATTACACCGAAATTTTTCCCAAATTTGAAGGAATCAAGAAACTCCCATTTTTTCCCTAATATGCCCTTAAGTATAAAAAATAACTTCAAAAATGCCCGGAATAATCAAAACTGCCTAAAAATATGCCATTTAGTTAAGCCTTCCTCTCTTCCAATATGCAAACAAATCATTAATGTACACAATGTACCATAATGTATCATAATGTACAAACACAATAAATGTAAACAAAACACAAAGGAGACCAACGTTCTCCCCTTTTTAAATACTGTTCGTCCTGTTTAGTGTTATGTATAGTCTTAAGTGTGTCTAAATGTTACGTGTAATTTTAATAATATCGAATGTGTTCCCACTATGGTAAACTTCTGGGCTTAACTGACAATTAGCACTGATGATGGTTCATACGCCGAAAGCGCTCTGCTAAGCTTTTAAAATAAAAATTGCTCTGAATACATCTGGTTTGATTGATTTGTAAATCATTAATTGACTAATCATTCTGTTAACAACATCTCTGGTTTCATATCAAATTCTAGGCACATCTTTTTCTTCGCAGTTAGTGCTATGAAACCAGATCGTTAATTAGATAGTAACCCTCTTATAAGTCAAGTAATTAGGGGTGGTGTTACGAAACGAAACCGGTTTGTTAACTGATAAATATAATCCCCTAACTGTTCCTTTTCCACCCGATTTCCGGGTATTCAATCTTGCATCGAATAATTACTTGCCATAAAATATTATCGATCCGAATATATATCAGAGGGAATATAAATTAAGCAGCAATCCTTTGTAACTCTGTCCATATTATGTCGACAATAGTACGGGATACGGGCGCTTTTGCCATATCACATTTTAATGAGGGCTGTTAGCAATAAAGCTTACCATCAGCTTATTTTAGTTCCCGATACATATATCCCTGATCGTTAAATTTGACTAATAATCTTACTATACTACGTCTTTAAATTTTTTTTATTATGATTAATTTGACAAATAGCCATTATTAGGTTTATTAGTCGAATAACGGTCCGGATTGTTATAGACGATATTTAATCCTAATTGTGTCCTATCTAGGTATATATAGGAATCCTGGAATTATTCCAGATCGTCCAAACACTCATGACCCGGCCTATAAACATGCTCGGACTGAATAATTGTGCGCTACATAAATCAAGATTTTACCCTAAATGGGAGATACGGTGTACGGCCTAATAAAACGGTGTTGTGGGTATTGGGGCAGTGGCGTACAAGGGAATTTTCTGTACTAAAATGATGCATAACTTTATTGGATCTGACTTACCGATACTTTTTTTAATAACGGGCCGATTTGGTTGGAAAAAAAATAGGGACCTCTGAAAATATTATGGAAAATCTCTATCTATACACAGCTCTACTATATAGTTCTGAAAAGACTAATAATTGATCTAAAAATGTGTGTCTTAAATTTTTGATATTTTTAATATTTCTGCTTATAAAAAAACTAGGGGTGTGTAAAAATTAGCCAATTTTTTTTTGAAAACTGCTCATAGAAAAATACATTAGGTAGTGGCAGTTCTGGAAGGGTATATTTTTAATCGAAAGACTAATTTCTTAGGAGTAATTTTTCTCAATTTCCTCCAAAATTCGTGTAAACCAAAAAAATTCATAATCTATAATGGTGAATGTTAAGGTTATAGCAGATGCTGTTCTGAACAAAAGAATCTATTTTTTAATTTTCTTGGATTTTCTTCTAATAATATCATCTCTGAAAATCAGCAATAATTAATGAATTGATGCACAACTTTAATGGATCTGGCTCTCAAATTATTAAAATACCCAAATGTGCCATATATAATAATCTTAATTTTTGTTACAGGTGAGTCGTCTAATACATCCAACTAAGACCACGATTGCTTATATGAGCAAAGACCGTAAGTATGGAAAAATTTATTTCAGATTACAAAAAATATAAACGAAACTGACTTAACCAATTGTTTACAAAGCGGTCGGGCCTATGAATTTTTAAATAAAATTAAATCAAATTCTCTTTTAAAATAATTAATTCGTGTCCCATTAAATTATGCATTGTTTTTAAATATTTGAAAAAGGGTCACAAAATAATTTTAATAATTTCTTTTTACACATAAAAAAGTGCCCAAATAAATCCGTTCTTGTAAAATGTGCTAAGTATCCTTGATCCAAATTTTTTTTTTTGGATAAAGTCTAACAAATCACAATATTCATTCATTGTCCATGACCTCAAATTGTAACAATACATTTTAAGTGGAATTTTTGGTTACTTATTTACGTAAATTTTATATTCGGGGTATACACTCAAGCTGAACAACCCATAAAAAAACCCTCTCCCGCCCCCCAGATCGTTAACTTTACATTGTTGAGCTGGCGACAGGCTAACTGGACATTGTAACAACTCTCCTATCCGGGCCAATAGCCAGTGGCGTACGAAAACGTACTTTTTTTAATTTAAGACAGAAAATATTTGAAAGTTTTTACTTTTTTTAGCAGATTATTGAATTTACTGATATTTTTGTCGCTCTTCCTCGATTTTTTTCAAAAAATTGATTTTTCTATTCTTGCTTGTAATAGAAATGGAATATGGTTTTTCTTTAAGCAATTTATGAATTTTTTTATTTGTGAGGAATAATTTTTTTTAATGTTATTAGCAGTTCAAGAAATTCCCTAGTACCTCCAAGCACTTTATTAAATGTTCAATTTCTCTTACTCTTGAATTCATGAAAAAATCAACCTTTTGCTTGAAAAAAACTTTTTTTTTCAAAAATTCCTACTTTAATTAAAAAACGCTAAAATAGGTGTCTAATGAAATTAATTAGAGAATCTGTGTGCAAATTTTCAAACTTGTAGATTTTTTGATTTTTGAGTTATGAGCTTTTACTGCTGATTTTATGGAAAAAAATCAACCTTTTTCCAAAAAATCCAATTTTTCTTAAAAATGCCTTAAGTAATTAAAAAACGCTGAAATATGTGTCTATTGAAATTAATTAAAGAATCTGTGAACCAAATTTTCAAATTAGCACCTTTTTTGATTTTTGAGTTATGAGCTTTTACTGGTAATTTTATGAAAAAAATCAACCTTTTTCCAAAAAAATCTATATTTTCACACAAATTTCTTAATTAATTAAAAAACTATGAAGTAGGTGTCTAATGAAATTAATTATAGAATCTGTGTACAAATTTTCAAACTTGTACCTTTTTTGATTTTTGAGTTATGAGTTTTACTACTGATTTTATTTAAAAAAATCACACTTTTTCCAAAAAAATAATTTTTTCTCTAGAATTCCTAAATTAATTAAAAAACGCAAACATTTTTTTTTGTTAATCCAGAAAATTAAAAAAAATTCTCCATGTTTTCCAAAATGTTTTATTTTCCAATTTTTTCTAAATTAATGAAACTCTTTTTTTTCAAAACATAATTATTTAAGAAACCTTATCGGTCTATCAGCTTTTCACTATAAAAAATTCATTGGGCTACCCTTATCGCATCTTATCTAAATAACAGTTAAAAGGAAAACAAAAAAAGATTTACTAATAAATGAAATAAATCAAAAAGTGTTTTAATCAATTTATCTTTAATTATTACATAAAGTTTTCAAAATGACGACCTTGTTGTTCAATACAAATACGGCATCGGCGAAAAAAATTATCTTTTAACTGTCTAAATGCTATTCTGTTATTTGTTTTGTTTCGTTCAGTTTCTTGACTCTTGAGCGTACACGACCTCCTTGTAGTAACCCCAAACAAAAAAATCAATTGGGTTTAAGTCCGGTGACCTGGGGGGCCACTGAATTGGTCCACCTCGACCGATCCACTTGTGTCTAAATCGCCTATTCAGATATTCTCGAACATTTATCGCATAATGGCAAGGAGCCATCGTTCTGAAAAAACATCTCTCTCCTTGTCTCCAAATCAACATCTTCTAACAGCTCATGGAGATTTTCTGTTAAAAAATGTAAATAGGATTCTCCATTCAATCGGTCGGGTAATTCAAAGGAACCAATTAGTTTTTCATTTACTATCCCAGAAAAGAGGTTTACACCGAATTGCTCTTGAAAATTTGATTGTCGTGTAAGTTGAGGATTTTCAATATTCCAGGAATGATAATTATGAATATTAAAAATGCCAGTGCGCTTGAAATTCGATTCGTCGGTCCATAAAATTGAATTTAAAAAATTTTTCATTTGCCGCTTGACGTTGCAACATTTCTTCACAGAATCTTACTCTTCTCGGATAATCATCGGGTTTTAGTTGTTGCACCCTTTGAATATGATATGGATGATAACACATCTCATGGAGTATTCTATGGGCCTTCGATTTCGGTATTCCGATACGGTGCTCAATTGCTCTAAGGCTTACATTTGGTTTTGCTTCATCTTCTTCGACCACTGCATCTACCAAATCTGGGTCTCTCATCCCTAACGGTCGTCCCTGGTACTCGCCCTTCCCTATAAGCATCGCGAACTCTTAGTATCATGCGATGATCAGGACATCTCTCTGGTATTGGATCACCTCTGCGTTCTACTTGCCTCCGGTATAATCTAGCTGCTTCCAAAGCATTCCCTCTCGCATATCCGTAAAAGTAATGCATTTGTTCAAAGTCTTCGCTTGTAAAAGGGGCCGCGCATCTAGCCATATTCACAAAATACAGTACAGAAAAAAATCGACTTTACCACTTACAAAATAAATAAACTTAAACTTGAAATTCCACTTAAAAAAAGAAAATAAAAAAACTAATTCAGATCAATGTGCACACAAATGTAAAAGAAACCAGTTCGTTAAGACGTATTTATCAAAAATCGCTAATGTACGTGAAATCGCTACTGTACACTACTAAGTACTGCATGTGAAAGAATGTGAAAATAGTAACGGGCCAGTGGTTTATTATTTGTTTGTATCTGATTTAGAATACTTAGAATACTAAATTTCTTAAGAAATACTCGTTTTAAATTTTTGACAGTCAGTGGAGGAATTTTCTGTCAGACACTTAAACATTTGTCCAAAAAGTCCATTTTTTTTAATATGCTTTTGGAATAGTATAACGTATTTTTTAGAAATTCTTTCGTGGAAATTGAAATTTTATTTATGTAGAATTAAAATAATTTTTTCTCAATAACTGAGCTGTTCCTGCAGAAAAACGAGTAAAAACTGTTTACTCAATATTTTGAAAAAATCAAAAATTTATTGATATTTCTGAGAAACGCAAAAATTATATATTTCTTTTTAAATGTCTGGAAAAAATTTAATTCTACTGTGACTGTCTGGAAGAAATAACAAGTTATTAAATGTCTGGATTTTTTCTTAATCTTCAATAAATAAAGTTAGAAAATACTGACAATCATGTTCAGGCATTTGAATTTATTTATATGCCTGCAACAATTAAGATTTTCTTTAATTAACTGAAAAAAAACGTCTTCAACTTTCTGCATTTTGTTACCAACCAAAGAACAAAGAAAAAAACCAAAGTCCTTAAAAATAGGATTTTTTGAAATGCTTTGAAATAATTCAAAATTTACTCATATCTAAGAAAATATTTCTTCGATTAATTCCAAAAATATAATTTTTCTTTAGGTGTCTGACAAGTAAATAATTCACCTAAAAAATTTCAAATGATTGGAAACTTCTTCAAAGACATCTAGGCCATAAGCAAAACTTTTTATTGTAATAAAAATAACCTGGACGCTTTTAATAACAACCGTATCTCTCCAACACTTAAAACCCTCTAAATTAGATGGTTTCCGCTTCGTGTCTGATGTAAGGATTAGACGGGGTAATTGGGGATTCCCCCAAAGGATTTAACCCCGTTGGTCTACCAGCTTTGTACCAAAAGATTCCTCTTTAAACGTGTTTATGTTAAAACCGCCCTCCTCCCTTAGTTTTTACCCTCATCATTTCAAAGTCGTTAATTTTAATGGTTAATAACGGCCTCTAAAGCGGAAACCGGGAACGAGTAAAATCGTTTCGTTAATTTTTTATAAAGTCTCTCCACACTGGGAACAAAAGAACTGTAAAAATAAGTATAGAAAATTTGCGGATTGGATTTTTTTTTTGGAAAACATATTTTTTCATAACAATTTAGGATTTTTTTGAGTTTGACCTTTTAACGTCCAAGACGAGTTTTATATAATATCATGAATAATTATCTATGAAAAGTGTGAGAATTCTTGACTTAAAATCAATTTTAAAAACCACAAACTGGAAAGTTTTGCTCTTTTTAAATGAAATTTAGGCCCTTTTTTGCTTAAAAAAAATTAAACAGTTCAACGTTTCTAGACAATCGTGTCGAGTACATTATACATTAAAAAAAAAATTCTTATGTTAATTCCAATATTTATTTAAACGATACATATTACTTTTTCACTTACTACCCTATGATTTTTTTACACCACATAACATTACTTTTTATTATGTACAATTCTACATCGTCTTAACATTAGAAGCATCTTGTTTTCCCCACTGATATTAATCTTAAGAATATTTTAACGCTAACATTCATTAATTTTAGGGTATCACATAAAGTAATTAGGGTAACGTTAGAGAATAACCTAATTGACTAAGCAACAATTACCCCATCTAACAGGCCGTATAAAGATCGAAATATAAAAGTTTTTAATCACATTTATTGGTAGAAAACTACTAACCGGTTACAGTTACATCTTGAAAATTATCTACTGTATAATATGTTTTACAAAATGTACAGGTACCTATAAGTAAAGTAACCCAAGCAACACTGAGTCGCATAATAAAGTTGATAAATGATGCCATGTTGACATATACGTACTAATAACATGTTTTATCAACTTCAAAATGTCCGCGATTTTAACATATATTTGTAGATATTAAACGTATATTAACAAGGTATGGATATACCAGATTTATGTTCACAAGTTATGTTTTATTTTATTATAGGTATATCAAAAACAAATTATAAATGTTACTTTTCTATATAAATTGTATACTATACAGATATATTATTATTTCATCAATATGAGTGAGGTGGATAAATCGGGAATGTTTTTGTGAATTGACTTTCAAAGTTTTGATAGTTTTTTAATGTTAGTATTTTTTTACTGAATTTTTCAAAAAACTACTAAAAGTTTGAAATTTATTAAAGTCAGTTTAATGTTGACATATAATAAATTGACAATTTATTTTAATTTAATCATCTCTTTAAGTCTTATATTGGCCAAGATCACAATATATCGATATGATATATACATCCAGACGCAGTTTTTACAGGCTGGATTTATTGTTTTGATTGATTGAAATTAAAGATTAAAAAAAAACTGTTTATAAAAAAATAAAAAAAACATTTGTTAAGTTCTTTAAAATAAACACAAATTTTATATGCCCAAAGGAGAATTTTATGGAAAATAAACCAAAGAATTTTTATAAAAATTTGACCGGGTGCACTTTTTTCCATAGGATTCATCAAAATAAAATAGCAAGTAAAAAACGTTAAATTCTATGAAAAAAGGTTCTTGCGTTTAATAAAATAAAGGTAAAAAGTAAAACATATTACGTATTGGAGGATATTACGATTTTTCTGCATTAGAAAGATTTTATAGCTTGTACTATACTGCATTGCTTAGGCAAGTTGTCCTAACAGCTAAATAGTAGTTTTGAGAAATCTCTCATTTTAATGTATTTGTATGCACTTTTTTACTTATTTAATCCGAATATTTTTTTTCTGAAATATATGGTAAAAAAATAACACTATACGTCAATTTAGGGTTAGGTTTATTAACTCTCTTTATTCTCCAAAATATTTGTAGTTGTAAACAATAGAAAAATACAAAATCCTAAGCTCAAATATCACAAGTGAAAAACAAGCCTAAAACAACTTAAACAAAAATAGGTGACAAGGTAAATATACAGGGTGTAGCGTTCATTATTTGCTAAATTGAATTGGCTGAAAAACATTTTTTAACTTTTCTTTTAACCAATTAAATTTGTCAAATGATGCACCAAACACCCTGTAATTTTTAAAACTATTCATTTTCAGTTCATGTCACCAGAATCATCAATTATTGAAATCGGTAGATTTTCCCAAAATAAAAGACTGTTTGGTGGTATACGATCCTTTAATTAACTGATTAATGCCCTTAGGAGCATTTCTTTGTTTTGGTGTGGTTAGCTCATATTTGCAAAACTTAGCCAAAAATAAACTCCTGGACAAAATTATCGCACCACTGATTATTTTGTCAAGAAAATGTAAATAAAAATAAATATCAGTTGAAACAGTTATATATCTTTTCTCATACAAAAAGCAGTACTGGACAAGAACTATGTTTATGCTCTATTTTGGTATTCAAGGTCAAATTTATCTGAACATTTAAATTCCTTATTTTGCATTTTTCGTTACATATGTACCTAAAGCGAACAGTTTCAGTAGTACTTCGTACGTTTTAAGGTGATAATTTAAAATAACTGTTGTGAAACATAAACCGTCCTTTTTATTGAGTATGGAGAGAGCGGCACGTCATCTAACTGAAAATGAAGCGGTCCAAGCAGTAACTTTAGTTGGAGAAGGTCGAAGTTACCGTTATGTGGCTGGCATTTTAGGCGTGCATCACACAACAGTTATACGAGCTGTGCAGCGGTTTCGGGAGACTGAAACCCACACAAGAGGACCAGGACAAGGACGACATAGAGTTAGTTCTCAAAGAGATGACAATTTCTTGCGCCTCAATGTTCTAAGAAACAGAACATGTACCAGCCGTAGCTTAAATGATTTGATTAGGGAAGTCCGCCATTTCAATATTTCAGATCGTACAGTTAGAAGACGCCTCCATGAAGCGAATCTAAATAACAGAAGACCCGCAACTGGACCACTCCTTACCAGACAACACCGTGTTAGTCGTTTAAGATTTGCAAGACAATACTCGGGATGGAATATAAATGACTGGAGGCGCGTTTTGTTTACAGACGAGACGAGAATTGCATTGCGATCACCAGACGGCCGTTCTAGAGTCTGGAGAAGAGAGGGTGAACGATTTGCCCAAGCATGCATATCTCCAAGGGAGCCATTTGGTGGAGGAAGTTTTATGTTCTGGGGAGGCATCGCCTACGATGCCTGTACGGAGTTAGTGCCCATACCTAGACCAGCTCTTGATGCACGTAGGTATGTGTTGCAGGTCCTTGAAGGACATGTAGTTCCATTTGCGCCATTCATAGGAGCGGATTTCTTACTTATGCATGATAATGCTCGCCCTCACGTGGCTGTAGATGTTATTGAATACATTAATGATGTGGGAATTACCACTTTAGACTTGAATCCTATAGAACATGCCTGGGACATGTTAAAACGGCGCATTTGGCAAAGAAATCCTCCTCCCCGAACATTAGCTGAATTGGAACATGCTGCTCGTGAGGAGTGGGAAAACATTCCGCAGGAAAGTTTTCAAAATTTGATACGAGGAATGCCGCGAAGACTTCAAGCAGTCATTGTAGCTAGAGATGGCAATACACGATATTGAGAATTCATTATTGTTTTTCTTGGGTCTATTTTTTTATTTTTGTATCAAAATTGAAGTTAGTGAAAATCGATGTTTTTTCCTTGTATTGAATTTAGTTACTTAAATCTCGTTTTGTTAAATAGAATATAATTTTTTTTGGTAATAAATAATGCATAGTTAAGAATGTTTATTTATTAATTTTTTTTTATCTTTCTTAAAAAAAAAATCTCTGAAAATCATGTGGTGCGATAATTTTGTCCAGGAGTGTATATTGTCCAACTGCTTAAGTTCATCAGAAAATTTTTCTTTATAATATAAAAATTTACAACCTCTTTTAAAATTTATTTGAATTATATTTTTTAAATAAACGCGGTCATTCAATTTCTGTAGCTTTTGCTTTGAAGTATAATCAGTATAGAACTAAAAAAATATTTGCAGTCATTTCCAAGACATTAACTTTCCTTGATTTGGCATTTTGAACTGAGTCTCTTAAATCGGTAAAATCATAAACTTTTTCTAAATTCTATTTAAGAAAATTCGTTTTAGGAATCCTTGCAGTTTTTGCAGTTAGGCAAAAATGAATAGTACTATTTCGGGTATTTCAAATACACATAAGACTTTCTCGTTTACTAGGCCGAAAGATTATCGCCATTTACGTGCAAAACCGTCTTAACCTTAAAAACCATTTTTTGCAGTTAGGACAACTTGCCTTAGCAGGGCAGTATAACCGAATTGTTTAAATCGAGTGGTTCTTTTGCCAAATAGTTCTACTTTTTTAATATTACTACTTATTAATAAAATTATTATATTGAACATATTGTTGACTCGCCCCTTAAAATTCAATTTATTGTTACACCCTGGATTAAGGCAAAAAATCCAGCAACATTGCAAGAAGTTAACCGATCGACACTGTATCTTTTACGAACTTTGAAATCCCATTAGTGAGTCTAGTGTTCGAGTCACCCTGTACATATATTACACATATATTTACTAGTATATGAATACATTTATACATACATACAAAATTTTCTGTTTAATACTTAACCTCAATTGCTTGTAAAAATAAGTTTAACAATTCTAATACCACTTTGACGGGCGGAAAATTGCTTAGTTTCATACACATATAGCACGCCGTACCGTCAAATATAATCGAGTTTCAAAACAAGATATGTAAATTCCGTGTAAATTTTTTTAAATTCCAAGATATTCTCCCTTTTGTAAATAGATGCGTTTATATTTCTAAAGTTTAATAAATATACCTTGACTTGACCATATACGGTTGATGAATACACTAATAGCATTAATTTTAAAACTAAATCTAGATAATGAAAAGTTATCTAGAAACAAAAAAAAACTTATTAAAAAACTGAATTTTTATAGTTAGGAATAGGGTTTTTTCACGTTTTACTCGAAAACCTTAAGGTTATGTGAAAAAAGTATAGATGCAAAAACTATAGATTTTTTATCACCTATAAGTTTCTTAAAAGGCATTTTTTTCTCAGACAATTATTTTTTGCGTTTTTCATTAACTCTACCCTTGCCCCCCCACCCACCCCACACCACTTACCAGTAAGAAATTGTTTTAAAAAATAATTATTTTCCAAAATAATACGCATTAATAATAGCTGGTTTTGTCGTTAATATCTAATTTAATAACACAGTTTGTTTATTTAAATTTGATATAATTATATATATGTATATATATTTATAAATATTTAATAAAAAAACAGTGTTATTAAATTGGATATTATGGACGAGAAACTGTGATTCTTCGAAGGAATTTCTTACTGGGCAAATATTTGGGGTGGGTGGGGGGTCAGGATTGTGTTGATGAAGAACAATTTTTTTGCAGAAAATTCGATACCTAATTTAATAACACTGTATTTAAATTTGATATAATTTCATATATAAATATTACTAAATATTTATATATGAAATCACACATTGGTACACAATTTTATATTCTACAATATTTATTCTATGCAGTTTTGCTGTAGCACTTGTAATTTTCCAAATATCTTGAAAATTCCGTAACGTACACTAACGTACCTTAATCTTTGCTAAGAATCTCAGTTCCGAAAGACAGTGTTATTAGATTGGATAATAGCTTTTGAAGACTAACCTTACTCAAAACTTACAATTGAAATTATTGTATAGAGCCAAAAACAGAATAATATAAACCTATACTATATGCTTCGGATAAACGTTAAAAAAACGCTAATTATAAAAAAAACAACTAAGGTAAGAGGAATTAGAAAAAAACGCATATCAAACGTTTCGTAAAAAAAAATAATATGTAAAACTAACGTACATTTTACGAACTCGTGTTGCTTGAGAAGTAAGTAAATATATCACAACTTAATGAAAGACTTAAGTTCGTGTCAAGACCAGAACAGTTTGATCAATCAATGACGACAAAAAAAATGAGCCGCTCCCGTTCACACGTTCGTCTTTTGGACGTTTTTCATCCTCATTTGTCACCGATGGGGCCTCCAGGTGGTGGTTTTCCGATACTTACACGTCAAAACCTTCTTAAAAGCCTGCCGAAACACTTTATTAAATATCGTGTAAAAAATCGGATTGACCATCGAACTGGCATAGCCCAACCAGGTGACGAAATGCATCACCCACGCGTCCATATTCGCCTCGCACTCCTTACAAAAGGCCGGCAACAGGTTCAGGATAAAAAACGGAGCCCACAGGATGACGAAGGTGAAAAAAACCACGCCCAGCACCTTGGTCGCTTTCTGTTCCAGCCGAATTATCCTGCCGTGTCGCGAGGAATTCCTGGATATCACCGAGGAATTTCTGGAGTGGTGGGAGCGCACGCTTCGGGTACCTCCGACGTTGCCGTACTGATTGTACCTCTGTAACAAACAGGGGGTCGAGGAGGGGTTCTTTTGGCGCTCCGGCAACGTGGCGGCGATGTTGCCGTTGTGTCGCAGGGTTGCCGAGCGGCGTAGCAGGGGCGTCCTCTGGGAAACGCCCGGGGAGGTCGTGGCGGTGGTGGTGGTGGTAGTCAGGAGGGCGCTCTTTGTATTACCGAAACTCGAGCCTGGAATTGTTAGAAGAAATAAGTTTTTAATAAAAAAGGTGGTTTCTTAAAAGGGTGTATTTTCTTCGCAAAATCAGTGCCAATCTTGTTTTAAGAGTGACGAGTTTTAAGATGATGAGAAAACTCATTGCTGCAAGAAATGGTCGAATGGAAAAATTAGATAAAGGATGAAATTTTGACACCCCCAAAAAAATTATCAAAACTATACATCAAAGAAAAAAGTGTTGGATGTACAGAAGGTGGAGAAAAATTTTATCTTTAATTTGATAGTAAAAGCAACCCTCAACTCCGTACGTAAACCACCCTTATGGGGTGTGAACGTTTTGAAAACCTTTTTTGGAGACTAAACTATCGACTGTACGATGTTGCTCCTACGCAACAAATGAAAGCAAAAAGTCTAAGCTATCATATCATCAAGCTTCCACAGTAAAGAGGTGATTGCATTTTAAGGGCTGTAAAAATAAGAAGAGGCGCATATTAGAAACCAGTTTTTTCGAGTTATATCTTCGGGTAAGAATTTTTCAACTTTCAAAATCGATCAATGTACGTGTCTTTTTAAGAGCTTTAACTTTGCTATTTGAACAAAATGCGTGGGATTTTTTCCAAGAAAGTTATTAACTTAAAACCATTTTTCAAAACTTCAACCTCTTTTTACACCCGGCCGAATTCGGCTCTGTGGAAGAAAAGGTAGCTCTGATTTTTCTGAACAATTTATCTCACGGAGTTAAAGTTGTAAGTGCAAAGGTGCCAATCCAAGATCATCCCCTCGGAATTTTTGTTCGCATTTTGGGTTTTTGCACTCTCTCAACCCATACAACTTACTGTCAAAATTTCATCTTCTATCTAATTTTTGCATCCATTCTCATACAGCACGACCGTACTATCATGGGACTCTAAAAAATTACTATAAATAAAAATTGGCTTTTTTTAGATAAAAAAAAAGATAATAATACCCTCGAAGTTTTATATTGCTTAAAATAGTCTATGTATATTCAAAACAAATATTAATGTTTTGATATGTATTAAATATTGTATATATATTTAATTACGAAAAATTTTGTTATACACAAATAAGTAATTAATGTTACATTATAAATAACTATAAATACAGTATTTTATACTATAATACAAGTACTTTAAATCTCACATGATATAGTTGCAAATATAATTCCAGAGTATTTGAGAGTAATGTTCTTTAGGTACTTCTGAAATATTTATTATAAATTTAATTTAAATATTTAGTTAATCTTAAAAAGAGTGGCGCGAGATATTTTTGTCTAATATTCGTAAATTTATCTAATATTTTGATGCTACTAGGGTAAAGTCTGAATAGGGAAAATTTCGAAGCAAATGCAAAATACTTTAAAATTCCTCCCAAATATAAATATATAAAAGGGACTGAAGAATTGAAAAGGGATTGAAGTATACAGTGCGGCCCAAATTTATAGTGTGGGTATCTTGAAACTTAGTGCGGCTTTTAGAACGATTTTATCTTTTTCCGATTTTGAAATATTTGGAAAAAACGGCCAACTCAGCGAAAAATAAAGTATTTAATTTTTTGACGTAAACATAAAATATTTTCATAAAGTGTTATCATACCATCATTTTAAAGGGAAAAAAATATCTTTTTAATTTAGCAAAAAAACAAAATGGCCGCCATCAGAAAAAAGAAGTTGAAAACGTCGAAAACAAAAACTGAATTCAGGTAAGCGTTGTCCTTAAATAAAAAAAATACAGCCCCATTTTTAAAATGCAACTTTTTGATTTTTTCCAAATATTTCAAAATCGGAAAAAAATAAAATCGTTCTAAAAGCGGCAGTAAATTAGTAACTAAATGCCCTACAACTTTCCCCACTTAACCAATTTTCTATCTCTTATAGTTTCCAAGATACCCATACATGTACACCCAATTTGGGCCACACTGTATAAATTCAAAATGCTTGAAGTGCATTAGAAACATTCTTTTAAAACCGGAGAATTTATTATAAAAAAATACATCAATTCCCTAAAAAAAACCTTAAATAAGTGAAATTTTCATAAGTGAAACTAAAAAAGTGATTATTACATCGAAATTTTATTATTGAAATAGGTAAAAAAAATTAATTAAAGAATAAATCCTCATATCCATTAAAATTATGCATATCGTTGTAGAGGCACAGATATTTAATCATTTTAAATTTCTTACACAGAATAAAAATTCACGCAACGCAAATAAATACCTGTAAATTTCAAAAGTAAAATTTTCAAATTGTTTAAATTTATATACTTATGACAATATTTATAGTTGGTCGAATATAAAAATGGAAAAATCAAGTATGACATGTTTAATAGTTTAATTTTATTTTCCAGTGAAATTTCTGATGAGGCACATTGCATTAACCAAATATAACTACTTTCATTCAAAACATTAATATTTGTTAAATGTCGAAACCAATTACGGAATGTCAAAAGGAGGCATATCTACCCACTACATCTATGAATAAAATGATGACTTGATATTAATATTTTTAGCAATTCCTCATGTTCTTTCTCTTGTGTGTATAGACTAAAGGAATTTAAAAATTTGCCCGAGATCTCCACCTTGTTTGATTTTTGTCGAACTCTCAAAGCCTTTTATAGCTGCCGATTTCAATAACGGAAATCCAAGATGTGAACAGGCACTTCACTTAAAATTTACAGAATAAAGAAAGAAGAGACACCAACTTTACATGGACGAGACCTTTAACCGGCTACTCATGATTTCACTAATAATATTTACTCGAGTGCTGAATCCATGGATTATAACTAATTTGACGTTTATTCATTAAACGCTCAGTTTCTAAAGCCTCTTAAATATCATCAAAATAAAAGCTTGATATAACTATCAAAGTGAATATTTAATTGTTTGTAAGGCGTCGTTTCATTCTAGTGTACACACAATCTATTTCTCTCGCTCTCTCGTGTGCCAAGTCTAATTACAGTCGTCTCCTTCTACTAAACATTATTCGCCTAATTATTCCACTGATATTCAAATAAAAGAACAGTATAGTTATCGCAGTTATTATATCTGTTTACTATTAGTATGTAGTAATTCTTCAGTCGGAGATTTTAATTAACTTTTTTTTATTGATGGCATAAATCCGTGTGGAATACCACGGTCGAGTAATTATTATATGGCATTTTATAGTCGTATTAATATCTGCCGGTTTATGGCCAATGTCTAAAACGAGAACGCGTTTTTTAATTATAATAACTTCGACTTTAAATGCGACCGGCGCTTTTGGATGTATGGGAAGTTAAAGGTCGTTGAAGGCCACAAATACCAATTTTTAAAAACATCTTTCTTTAAATTAAAAGTAAATAAACGTAGTATTTGATGTGTGTTACGTTTTCTTGCTATAGTAAATCCTTAAAGATACATTAAGTGGAATCCGAAATGTTTAATAATTTATCCACAACACGCCACTTCTAATTTCTTTTATTAAAAAATATATTTATAATGTATATTTATTGAAATAAACGTCTTTATTATTATTATTATTATTATTATTAAATTCGGAATCAAAAGACCAGAACCAGAAATAAATTAATAAATTAGAAGCGACCAAAAACATAAATATAAAAATTTCGCAAAAGGGGTTATTTTCTACTTTTTTCTAAAAAAAAAAAGTTTACTTTTTCGTAACTACACTATTCTTACCTCTCCTATGCCCCCTCCTAGCCTCCCAAGTAACCACTATATTGCTCGGTGAGGAGTCTCCACTTCCACCTCTACTCCTCGCACTCAACGCCGACTTCTTCGTACCCGGCGAGGGTTTTTCCGCACCCACGCCCCCGAAACTATTGCGGTGCCGCGGCGAAAAGTTCACCACCCCCAAACGATCTGCGCCCGAAACGATCTTCACCTCGATCTGTTCGCACTTTTCCGCCCTTTTGGACGCGCCGCCGAAGTACGGACAGGTGCACGGGGGCGGTAGCGACAGGGAGCACTCCTCGGTCGGGCGAGTTCGCTCGCTCTCGTTACTCGGCGTCGAGTAGAGTTCGTGGAAGCTCGAGCCTCGTCGTTTTCGCCACTTCGGGGAGGGGGAGTCGTCGCGGGAGTCGCCCTCGTGGAAAGTCGAGGCTCGTCGCCGTTTCGGTTGGGGCCACGGTGATAATTCGGAGTTGGTGAGGAGGGAGGAACGGGAGGCGCTTAGACTGTCCGTCGAGCTGAAAGAGGTCGAGTTTTAGTTAGGGTTTTTGAGGTTGTTAAAGTGATTATGCATAATCAAGGTCACAATATAGAGTGCATTTACGACGAACGCAACAAATTTATTGTTTTAATCGAGAGACACTCCGGTTCAACATAAGGGAACACAAAATTGTAACCTGATTATAGAACTGACAAATAAAGTCTATTTGTACTTAAAATTCAGGCATTTTTTTCTTCTGTTATTCTTTGTGTCACATCGATTAGCATTGTCAATTGCACGTCTTTTAACAATAATAATCTTTATTTAGCATAAGTATCTATATACAAAAACAAAAAATTTCCCCAAAAATTAATAAAAATACATACAATATTAATAATAATGTTCATAAACCTAATCCAACAACATATTTATTCAGCAAGAGTACCATATAGGTAACCAATAAATATATCAAATGAAAATTTTCTAAACAGGGTGCCTCAACTATGGCGTCAATTTTCAAAGCAACACAGGATAATTAGGTAAACGTTCATTTTTGGTTTACAACAGGTGTACATTTTTGGCTGAACTTCAACTATAAATATCGGATAAAATGTCCGCGTGATATACGTTAAGGAATTTAATATTAAGTTTATGTTATGCACGTTTAACAAGAAGTGGAGTGAGACAAGAGTGAAGTTTATGGTGTATTGTATTCTATTTAAAGACGGTTACAAAATTCAATGAGCTTCTAAACAAATATACTTATCATGGTCAACAAAACGTTGAGTTTTTAGTTATAGAAGACAAGTATAAAAGGTTTATTTTAATCATTAAATAATTGTTGATATGGAATTTTTAATAAAGGTATATATTTAAGCTTTAATTGTGATAAATTTTTGTTGTGTTCTCTATCTATGATATTCCATTATTACTAGATATATACGTATATAAAAAGTATATCATATAATACACACAGTGGCATAAATGTCATATCATTTTACCACATATTTAAAGTTTAAAGACTAGATGTAAAACCCTTGTCAATTTTTTTAAATGCCGAAATTATCTCGGATTTGTGAACAGAATCGTCTATTATAGACGTATATTCTCACCTTTAATGTTCTTAAAAAGTATTTTTCTCTCAGGCAATTATTTTATGAAAAAAAATTTTTTTTTTCATTAACCCTACCCTTAACCCCCCACCCACCCCACACAACTTACCAGTGAGAAATTGTTTTCAAAAATCATTGTTTTCCAAAATAATACGCATGAATAACAGCTGGTTTTGTCGTTAAGATTTAATTTAATAACACAGTTTGTTTATTTAAATTTGATATAATTATATACATATATTTTTTCATACATATACATACATACATCGACGGAAGAAGGTTATAAGTTAGTAAGTTCGAAAATTATTTTGGTTCAATTTTAAAAATTCTTAAAAAATTCCAATCAGGACCAATTTACTTAAAACTTCCTTTTATTATTAGGAGATCCATTGCTAATTCATGAAAGGAAATGATAAGTTAGTTGGTCTATTATTTTTTAAATTATGATGTTTTTTTCCAAAAAAAGTCCAAACATTATTTTGGTAAACTTTAAAAATTAAAAAAAAAAATCAAATTAAGACCTATTTATTTAAAACTTCTTGTAACTATTAAGAGATCTATTGCTAAACGATAGAAGAAGACTATAAGTTAATTGGTAACTTATTTTTTAAGTTCTGAATTTTTTATTTAATGTAACAATCACTATAAGTTATGAATTGATTCGTAGACGTGCCTTACAGAAACAAAATTTAAAAAAGAGACAGATGATAGGTAGCACACAAGAGCAAGGCGGATAGAACAACTGCCCAACACGATTTTCTTGATCTTGGCATATACTCTTTTTAACCTTAATTTCCGGTAAACCTTGAATTTTGTTCTACTAACTACCTCTCTCCTACGGTTACCGAATATTTTTTTTGCTGTCAAAAATAAAAATTTGCCAGGAGGATCTAATTTAATTAAGTAATGGGTGTTTTTCGCGAACGAATAGACCGCCATTTATAAAATTAATTACGACCTCCCTATAATTTATCCTCGGGGTCACATCTAAGAGCCCGACGTCGTCTTATTAATATTTATAATTAAGAGCCTTTCGCGTGACAATTTCCCTCTCTATATAAACCGAAAAAAAAATAATTTAAGAAGTGCTTTACTACTTTTAATGGTATTAATTTCGCCATAAAACACAAGCGAGAACGTCGCGATTCATTAATTTTCCTGCAATTTATCGGTTTTAATATATTATATACTCTGGGTGTGTAAGGCAATATGTCTCTGTTGTGTAACATAAACCCTGTTTTGTATATATCTACCCTCGCCTCGAAAAGGCAATTTGTTCCTGTTCAGCCATTTCGAATTATTATATTTAAGCCCTCCGATGAGCTCTACTAGATTTGTCATTTGTTTTATACAAATAAACGGGGATGATTAGGTGCTAGAACTTATAATCCATTGCGAATATTAAATTTTATCTTGGAAATTCAACACTCACTTACTTATTGGTTTTACTTTATTATGAGTAATTTGAGGTAAAGAGATGGCAAATGTGAAACAAACCTAAGAAACTAAACCACCCACCTTAACTTGTAGCGAAGGTAAAAAATAATTAACTCATAATTTTTTCCGTCGTCGATTAGCCATGGACCTTTTAATAATCACAAGAAGTTTCATGTAAACTGCTCGTAATTTGATTTTTTTATGACTTTATGAAGTTGAACTAAAATAAGTTCGACCAAAATAATTTTTGGACTTACTTTTGGAAAAAAAATTATAACTTAAAAAATAATAGACCAATTTAATTACAATCTTCTTGCGTCGGTTAGCAATAGATTTCTTAATAATTACAAGAAGTTTCAACTAAATTGGTATTGATTTGAATTTTGTATCAATTTTTAAAAGTGAATTAAAATTATTTTGCAAATTTTTTTGGAAAAAAAATCATAATTTAAAAAAGAATAGACCAATTAACTTATAATCTTCTGTCTGATTTTTTTTCGAAAAAAAATCATAGACCAATTATCTTACACTCTTTTCCTGTCGGTTACCAATAGATTTCCTAATGATTACAAGAAGTTTCAAATAAATTGGTCTTGATTTGAATTTTGTATGAATTTTTAAAGTTCAACTAAAATTATTCTGGAAATTTTTTCAGAAACAAAAATCATAATTAAAAAAATAATAGACCAATTAACTTAACCTACTCTGACATCGATTAGCAATAGATCTCCTAATAATTACAAGAAGTTTTAAGTAAATTGCTTTTGATTTAATTTTTTGATACATTTTTAAAGTTGGACTAAAATAATTTTTGGATTTTTTTGGGATAAAAAATTCATTACCTAAAAAATAATAGATTAATTAACTTACAACTCTTCATCATCGATTAGCAATAGATCTGCTAGTAATTACAAGAAGTTTCAAGTAAATTGGCCTTGATTTGAATTTTGTATGAATTTTTAAATTTGAACTAAAACTATTTTGGACATTTTTGTGAAAAAAAAATCATAATTTGAAAAATAATAGACCAATTTAATTACAATCTTTTTCGATCGATTAACAATAGATTTTCTAATAATTACAAGAAGTTTCAAATAAATTGGTCTTGATTTGAATTTTGTATGAATTTTTAAAAGTTCAACTAAAATAATTCTGGACATTTTTTTAGAAAAAAAATTCATAATTAAAAAAATAATAGACCAATTAACTTAAACTATTCTGTCATCAATTAGCAATAGATATCCTAATAATTACAAGAAGTTTTAAGTAAATTGCTTTTGATTTAATTTTTTGATTCATTTTTAAAGTTGGACTAAAGTAATTTTTGGATTTTTTTGGGAAAAAAAATTCATTACCTAAAAAATAATAGATTAATAAACTTACAACTCTTCATTATCAAATTGGCCTTGATTTGAATTTTGTATGAATTTTTAAATTTGAACTAAAACTATTTTGGACTTTTTTTTGAAAAAAAAATCATAATTTGAAAAATAATAGACCAATTTAATTACAATCTTCTTCAATCGGTTAACAATAGATTTCCTATTTAGATTTTCTAAATTGGCCTTGATTTGAATTTTGTATGAATTTTTAAATTTGAACTAAAACTATTTTGCACTTTTTTTTGAAAAAAAAATCATAATTTGAAAAATAATAGACCAATTTAATTACAATCTTCTTCAATCGGTTAACAATAGATTTCCTAATTATTACAAGAAGTTTCAAATAAATTGGTCTTGATTTGAATTTTGTATGAATTTTTAAAAGTTCAACTAAAATAATTTTGAACATTTTTTTAGAAAAAAAATTCATAATTAAAAAAATAATAGACCAATTAACTTAAACTATTCTGTCATCGAGTAGCAATAGATATCCTAATAATTACAAGTAATTTTAAGTAAATTGCTTTTGATTTAATTTTTTGATTCATTTTTAAAGTTGGACTAAAATAATTTTTGGATTTTTTTGGGAAAAAAAATTCATTACCTAAAAAATAATAGATTAATAAACTTACAACTCTTCGTTATCGATTAGCAATAAATCTGCTAATAATTACAAGAAGTTTCAAGTAAATTGGCCTTGATTTGAATTTTGTATGAATTTTTAAATTTGAACTAAAACTATTTTGGACTTTTTTTTGAAAAAAAAAAATCATAATTTGAAAAATAATAGACCAATTTAATTACAATCTTCTTCAATCGGTTAAAAATAGATTTCCTAATAATTACAAGAAGTTTCAAATAAATTGGTCTTGATTTGAATTTTGTATGAATTTTTAAAAGTTCAACTAAAATAATTCTGGACATTTTTTTAGAAAAAAAATTCATAATTAAAAAAATAATAGACCAATTAACTTAAACTATTCTGTCATCGATTAGCAATAGATATCCTAATAATTACAAGAAGTTTTAAGTAAATTGCTTTTGATTTAATTTTTTGATTCATTTTTAAAGTTGGACTAAAATAATTTTTGGATTTTTTTAGGAAAAAAAAATTATTACCTAAAAAATAATAGATTAATTAACTTGCAACTCTTCATCATCGATTAGCAATAGATCTGCTAATAATTACAAGAAGTTTCAAGTAAATTGGCCTTGATTTGAATTTTGTATGAATTTTTAAATTTGAACTAAAACTATTTTGGACATTTTTTTGAAAAAAAAATCATAATTTGAAAAATAATAGACCAATTTAATTACAATCTTCTTCAATCGGTTAACAATAGATTTCCTAATAATTACAAGACGTTTCAAATAAATTGGTCTAGATTTGAATTTTGTATGAATTTTTAAAGTTCAACTAAAATTATTCTGGACATTTTTTTAGAAAAAAAAATCATAATTAAAAAAATAATAGACCAATAAACTTAAACTATTCTGTCATCGATTAGCAATAGATCTCCTAATAATTGCAAGAAGTTTTAAGTAAATTGCTTTTGATTTAATTTTTTTTTCATTGTTAAAGTTGGACTAAAATAATTTTTGGATTTTTTGGAAAAAAAAATTCATTACCTAAAAAATAATAGATCAATTAACTTGCAACTCTTTATCATCGATTAGCAATAGATCTGCTAATAATTACAAGAAGTTTCAAGTAAATTGGTCTTGATTTAAATTTTAAACGATTTTTTAAAAAAGAATCAAAATAATTTTTGCTAGGTATTTAGAGTCTAGGATAGGTTTACCTATTACCCTTTCTTAATAAGAAATTTGCCAAAAAATAAATATTTCTTTAACAGTTGCCTTTAAAAAAAATTATTGCGACTTTAATAACATGGAATAATTTAACCTAAAATACTTGAATATTTACTTTAAGGTTCGTAAAAAAATAAATTGCTCCAATTGAAATACATGAAAAATATAAAAATGTCTTTAGCTGCCACAGAACACCGACTTAAACTGCCTAAAATAAAATTAAAAAAAGCTAACGGTTTTTTCCTTTACACTACCTGAAAAAACCATAATAAAATAAGTTAAATTAATGAAAGAACATTGACGCTCTAAAGCTGTTTTAAAAATATATAGAATTTTCTAAAAAAAAATTACAAAAAAGACACATTGTCAACAAAGAATACAAAATTCATCGTAAAAAACGTTAAAAAGAATCACACAAATGTCAAGAATCAAAAGAGTTAGGCTCTCGCAAAAATATTATTTCATTTATTTTTCGTATCCAACTTTACTTCTATTCCTCTTGCTCTTCTGTGTCCTTATGATGATTTTTCTTTTTTTTTTTTATATTTTTGTATTGAAATTGAATATGGTAAATACTGTGGATTATTTTATAATAATTTTCTTAATATTCAAGAATTCTTTAACTGCCTGGAAGAAATAAAGAATTTACTATGGCACTCAAAGTTATCACTTTTTTCTTATGCTTAAATTCCTTGAAAATAAACAGTGATTTTTTTTCTCTGTTAAACTAACTAAAAATACTAAAAAAATTATTTGTTTTGAATCAATTAATGATACATAATAATAATGCAATAGTACAAGGAAATTAATGCATCAAGATCTTTCGCTTTTTCACGTGGTTATTTTTTGGCGCCCAACACGTTCGAATTGTGTTCTTCGTACACCTAGTAAGTAAACTATGATTTTAATTTAAACAGTTGGGGGTTGAATTGTACTCTGGGGGCAAGAAAATACATAGAAACGTCTACTTGTAATAAACTTTTATTTTATTCCAGGCAATTCGGGTCAAAAAATTGGCAACAAGGACTATATAAAAACTATACAAGCTGTGATAGCTCTGAGGATTGTGATATAATTTTTTTGTCTTTCAAACAGTATAATTCAATGAATTTTCTTAGTTAATTGAATTACTTGTCTTTCAGGCAATTTTTCACTTCTTTCAAAAACATCCACAATTTTTTTAGGTATTTCCAGTATTTAGTTTTTAATTAAAGACAAATTTGATATATTTTTTGTTATCTTTGTTGTCTTCTGAGCTGTACTGATCATTGTTCTCTTGTTTATAAACCTTTTTAATGCATTTGTTTGTTTTATAATTATTGTTGGCAATTGTTCAACTGCCTGGTAGAAAACTGTAGTGGTCAATTTCATTGATTGAGAAGCATAAAAAGTGTCATCAAACGGATCTGAAGAGAAAGTTAATTTCAGACACATTAAGAACTACAGAAGCTACTTGCTTGTCAAGAGACTCAAGAATGTAGTAAGGATTTTATCTCTTCTGTTGCTACAAATTTTTATAGTTAAACAAGTGACGATACACCTATATTATCCATCGCTAATGGAAAATATAATTGAAATGTTCTCTCTCCATTAAATTTTATCGCATTAAGTGGGGTAGCGATGGCAGAATTGGGAAAAGTGAGCTTCGGAAAAATGTTTATTTTGCCCCGGTTTATTTTTATACAGCATTCCCATTACTCAAGAGGGTGCTGCAGTAAGTAAGTGCATGCACTCACTACCTGTAATAAAGACAGGTTGTCTTTTTATCACTGAAATGTATAGACTTTTTTTCCCCAATAGCATACAGGGTGTTCGAAAAATAGACAGAGAATCAACACACAATCACCCATTGAAATAGATCTATTTCAATGGGTGATTCCTTGTAAAAAATATGAGAAAATTTTTTTTATAAATATGGGTCCGGAAATGCATAGTTTTCAAGATACAGGCTGGTCAATTTTTTTGAAAATATTATTTTTTTTATTAATATTAAAAAAAAATTTTACTCGATTTTTTTGAAATTTGGTAGTATTACCTATTAGGAGGCTAATTTAGCCCTAATTAGATTAAAATTATAAGGTTCAGTAGCGTCCCGGGGGACATCTTAGCAAATATTATTGGCAAAAAAAATGTACTCCACTACCTTTTTTCAACTTTAATATTTATTGTTTGATTCAGCATTTAAAAATACAACTTTTTCGCCTCTTGTATTTTTTTCGTATCTCACTTCGTTTTCGATAAAAAAAAATAAATACCATTTTATTGCATGCGACTGGACAAAATTGGTTTATTAATTTTTAGTTAAAAAATCATTTCTGCATGGAGGTTTGACTTTGACATGTTTGATAAGTGTCACTTCTCCTAGAAAAATAATTAATATTAATAAAAAAATAATATAAAAAAAAAAATTATCACCCTGAATCTTGAAAACTTTATAGAAACTTTTTCTCATATTTTTTTACGAGGAATATCTGCGTCTATTTTTCGAACACCCTGTATAGTCAACTCACATTTAATATATCTAACCGTAAAACGGTCTAATTCCACATTAAGCCCTCCTGAAGGGTGTTTCATGCAACAGTAATAAATCCGATCGGTTTATATAGTACACACCGGTTTCCGCGGCAATTCATTTTAAGCTTGAGAAATACGTGCGTTACGGTTTTAATTAGTCGTTGGAACCCCGATAACGAATGCGCGCCCCATCAGTTTCTACTCCCCCTTCTCTCGCCCTCTGTATTATCAATTTCCCTCGGCGAACGCGTGTTTGAGCGGTCATTGTACGTGTATCCGTGTCACTTGCATCCAGGTTAATCCAGGATTTTTTTTCGTCCCGACATGGGAAAAGGGCAATTTCAAGAGGAGATTCATTCGTACGTCAGGAGCAGCAAAAAAGATTGAGAGAAACAAAAACGTATTGTCACTGTTTAATTCGTATTAAAGTTGTGGAAAAAATGGAAAATCAGTGTGATTTTATTTAGAAAATTAAAAAAAAAAATGTCAGGATATTTCTATATTTTTTTCTTTTTTTTAGTAAACATATAACTAAAAAGAGCTTCCGTCCTTGTCTGAGTCCTTAGACAGTGTGGGTATGTTCTACTTTACATCCATAAACCGCCATAAAAAATTAAAATGTTCAATACCTGTCTTTCTTATTAATCATTCACTCCACTGCCAAAATAGACTTTCTCAATTAAAAAAAAATGGGAATTATCTTTGACCACTATCAAAATTTCGAAAAGACCTATTTGGGGGTTTTACATTTTTTTCCTAGGGGCGGACTTATTTTTTTAAAGTGTGTAAAAATCTCTCTGAATAATTCATAAATTATAAAGGAAATGGGAAGCCTATGAATAAATTTTTGACTCATTTAGGTAAAATCACTGCTCTGATGATTATTTTATTTACATTTTTTATTTTCTTAAGTTTTCCATTTCTAGGCTCTCGAATTTTTTAATAGTAATAGTAAGCCTAATTCTGTTTTTTTGCACTAAGAAATGATTGAATTTATTAAACTGCCTGGAAGTAATCAAAATATTTTTTTTTGGGATTTTTAAAAAAATCGCTTTTGAAATTTTTTATTTTTTTTTTTAGTTTCTACCGCATCTCACCTCTCGAGGACATTCTGGATCATTATGAAATTGTACTTTTCTTACGTATTTATGAACATTACACATGGGAGAGATAATTTCATAGCGATCGTCAAAGATTCATGGGACTCAGATCGGTTTATGTGTCCAAAAGGGGGTAAAAAGTCCACTTTTTCACTTTCTACCGCTTCTCACTTCTCGAGAATACTCTGGATCATTATAAAATTTTACTTTTTTTACGTATTCATGAACTTTACAGACGGGAGAGATAATTTCATAGCGATCGTCAAAGATTCATGGAACTCAGATCGGTTTATGTGTCTAAAAGGGGGTAAAAAGTCCACTTTTTCACTTTCTACCGCATCTCACCTCTCGAGAACATTTTGGATCATTATCAAATTGTACATTTCTTCCGTATTTATGAACATTACAGACGAGAGAGATAATTTCATAGCGATCGTCAAAGATTCATGGGACTCGGATCGGTTTATGTGTCTAAAAGGGGGTAAAAAGTCCACTTTTTCACTTTCTACCGCATCTCACCTCTCAAGAACATTCTGGATCATTATGAAATTGTACTTTTCTTACGTATTTATGAACTCTACAGACGGGAAAGATAATTTCATAGCGATCGACAATGATTCATGGGACTCAGATCGGTTTATGTGTCCAAAAATGGGTAAAAGGTCCACTTTTTTACTTTCTATCGCATCTCACCTCTCGAGAACATTCTGGATCATTATGAAATTGTACTTTTCTTACGTATTTATGAACATTACACATGGGAGAGATAATTTCATAGCGATCGTCAAAGATTCATGGGACTCAGATCGGTTTATGTGTCCACAAGGGGGTAAAAAGTCCACTTTTTCACTTTCTATCACATCTCACCTCTCGGAAACATTCTGAATCATTATGAAATTGTACTTTTCTTACGTATTCATGAACTCTACAGACGGGAGAAATAATTTCATAGCGATCGTCAAAGATTCATGGGACTCAGATCGATTTAGGTGTCCAAAAATGGGTAAAAAGTCCACTTTTTCACTTTCTATCGCATCTCACCTCTCGGGCACATTCTGAATCATTATAAAATTGTACTCTTCTTACGTATTCATGAACATTACACACGGGAGAGATAATTTCATAGCGATCGTCAAGGATTCATGGGACTCGGATCGGTTTATGTGTTTAAAAGGGGGTAAAAAGTCCACTTTTTCACTTTCTACCGCATCTCACCGCTCGAGAACATTCTGCATCATTATGAAATTGTACTTTTCTTACGTATTGATGAACTCTACAAACGGGAGAGATAATTTCATAGCGATCGACAATGATTCACGGGACTCAGATCGGTTTATGTGTCCACAAGGGGGTAAAAAGTCCACTTTTTCACTTTTTATCGCATCTCACCTCTCGGGAACATTCTGAATCATTATGAAATTGTCCTTTTCTTACGTATTCATAAACTCTACAGACGGGAGAAATAATTTCATAGCGATCGTCAAAGATTCATGGGACTCAGATCGGTTTATGTGTCTAAAAGGGAGTAAAAAGTCCACTTTTTCACTTTCTACCGCATCTCACCTCTTAAGAACATTCTGGATCATTATACAATTTTACTTATCTTACGTATTCATGAACTTTACAGACGGGAGAGATAATTTCATAGCGATCGTCAAAGCTTTATGGGACTCGGATCGGTTTGTGTCTAAAAAGGGGTAAGAAGTCCACTTTTTCACTTTCTACCGCGTCTCACCTCTCGAGAACATTCTGGATCATTATGAAATTGTACTTTTCTTACGTATTTATGAACATTACACACGGTTGAGATAATTTTATAGCTATGGACAATGATTCATGGGACTCAGATCGGTTTATGTGTCCACAAGGGGGTAAAAAGTCCACTTTTTCACTTTCTATCACATCTCACCTCTCGGGAACATTCTGAATCATTATGAAATTGTATTTTTCTTACGTATTTATGAACATTACACACGGGAGAGATAATTTCATAGCGATCGTCAAAGATTCATGGGACTCGGATCGTTTTATGTGTCTAAAAGGGGGTAAAAAGTCCACTTTTTCACTTTCTACCGCATCTCACCTCTCGAGAACATTCTGGATCATTATAAAATTGTACTTTTCTTACGTATTTATGAACATTACACACGGGAGAGATAATTTCATAGCGATCGTCAAAGATTCATGGGACTCGGATCGGTTTATGTGTCTAAAAGGGGGTAGAAAGTCCACTTTTTCACGTTCTGCCGCATCTCACCTCTCGGGAACATTCTGAATCATTATGAAATTATACTTTTCTTACGTATTTATGAACATTACATACGGGAGAGATAATTTCATAGCGATCGTCAATGATTCATGGGACTCAGATCGGTTTATGTGTCTAAAAGGGGGTAAGAAGTCCACTTTTTCACTTTCTACCGCATCTCACCTCTCCAGAACATTCTGGATTATTATGAAATTATACTTTTCTTGCGTATTTATGAACTTTGCAGACGGGAAAGATAATCCCATACCGATCAAGGAATCTTGTTGACATTATTCTTTATTTAATCATAATCTTGTTGGTAATACATGACAGTGTTAAATGATTTATTTTGCTGACTGTGAAATTTTTATATTGAGTAATATGCAGTGTGATATTTTCACACTTTTCTACTTGATTCCCTTGATAAATAAATATGTTAATTTCGCTCAATAGAATCACACAATAAAATGACTGCACATTAAATTGGAAAATAAAAAATGCAGAATAATAATAATAATAATAATAATAATAATAATAAATGACTCCGAACCGGAATTACCCCGAATATAAATTTATTATTCGGATGGTTCGGGCTGACGGGTCGACATCATTACTCCCCGTAAGTAATTGATTACACAAAAGGGAGAACAAATATTGTGAGAAAACATATTTTACTGTCATAAGTTGTTCCGTGACCCTTTAGACTCCGGGCGAACGTTCATTTGTTAATGTGGGGAATTTTTTATGTAATTTGACGTTCCGGTTAGGGGATTAATTATTGTCGAGACCAGATATCGATTGGTAGTAATAATAGACGTATGTCGGGTGGAAAAAGGGGGAAATATCACGTGTGTTCTTCCTTTTCTTTATCGGCGCATTTTGGTTCTCTGTTATTGTTGTAATACATTTAAAATGCTATTTTTCTAGTTTGTAGTTTAATTTTAAAAAAGTCGTATCTTTTTTTATTATTTAATTAATTCGATTCTTTAACTTGTAGTTTAACTGTTAATCCTTAAAAAGATATGTCAGCTGCCATATGTCACTACTGCCATCTGTTTCAGATTGACAGATATCAGACCGGACACTAATGGCGTTTGACAAGTGACAAAGAACAGAAAACTTCTTCTCTTCTCCTTTTAAAGTAGTCTAAATTCAATTTTGGTCTAAAAAAATATTTTTTTTCTTAAAAGATTAGACAACACCTTCAAAATAAAGATAACAACTGTCATCTGTCAAACGTCATTGCTTGCATGTATTAACACGCAGCATGACCAGTTCAGATCTCACAGCTGTCAAACTGCCGTCTGTCAACTTGTACAATCAGTACAGATGGTAGTAATGGCATATGACAATTGACAGGGACTTGATGTCATTAAAGAAGAAGAACTACGGTTTAAAAAAAACAAATGATTGTCTAATAAATTTTTTCATGCTTACTGGACCCTGTTCACATAGTCAAGACAAGGATACGTGTGCACCGTTCAGTTCTCCATTCGACCTTCGAATGAATTCCAATATTATATTGAATACAATATTGAGGAGTTAAGCTGTAAAAAAGAAGAACAGCTGTATACTCTAGCAACTCAACTAACTGTAAAAAAAATTCAGTGATTTCTTGCAGGCACTTGATGATATTGAGGAATAAGTGAAAACGTTAGAGAAGCAACTGCTTGTCCTAAAAGAATTCAATAACTTCTTCCAGGCATTCAACGTCATTAAACATATAATAGCTGTCATCTATCATTATTGTCATGTGTCAACCAGTTCTGGTCTGATAGCTATCAAATCGCAATCTGCCTGTAATTTTTTTAACTTTAAATTGAACGCTTAATAAAGATTTATATGACAGCTGTCAAACTGTGTAAAATGCCAAATGTCAGTAATGACGTATGAAAACTGTCATATTTTTAGTTGCGATTGTGGGACATAAAAACCTTATCGTTTTAGAGTCTCTGGATCTAGATCACAGTAATGACATTTAATATTTTTACATTTGACAGGTGTGTTAAAATTTTATGGGTAACCAAAAGTGTATTATAGCCCTATCCCTTTATATTAATTTTTTTTTTAAGATAATTGAATAAAAATAAGACGGCAAAATGTCAATGCCTTTTGAATTTAAGCAAGTTAGAAAGTCGCCATCTACAATAAGTTAAAAAAAAATTCTTTAGTTGAATACTCGCCGTATAGACGGTGCTGGAAGTGTATTGCCCATCAGAATCTTTCTCTAAGAGTTTATCGCCATCTACTATTGGGAAAATCAAGTTTCAACTTGACATCATGCCAGTAATGACATTTGATATTTTTGGCCTATTTAAATTATTTTCTATTTATGAAAATGTCTCTCAGTGTCTCATTGCCTTTTGAATTTAGGACATATTAAAGAGTCGACATCTACAATCAAATAAAAAAACATTTTTTAGTTTAATATGTTACCGTATAAAGGGCGCTCGAAGTGTATTGTATGATGCTATTATTGACGTTTGACAGATGACAGCTGCTATACTTTAAGCAGTACTTGTAGAACCTTTCTCTGTCTAAAGAGTTTATGGGTCTGTCATAGTAATGCACCGTGAGAGAGTCGCCATCTGCTATTGGAAAAATCAAGTTTTACCTTGACACATGCCAGTAATGACATTTTTGGCAGCTGTCATATTTTGAGTGACTTACAACATACGAAAATTAATATACCAGTCACACCATCTATATCCAGCAAAAAAAAACAAAATGGACGAGACGACGTTTAAGGTGGTGGCGTTTTTGACCCATCACCATCAATGAACCTCCACTATAACTCCTAGTATATTGATTAAAATTATGCCGGGGGCGTTTATCTGGATAATCCCTTCCCTCCCTCCCTCCCTCCCTCCCGACCTCTCAAAAGGGGTATTGTATCGAAACTTTTCCCTTATTTAGCCCCGGCAAACATAATAAGAGCTTTCGCAAGCACAATTTCTAAGTTAATAATAATCGACGATTAAACATTCCTCCCACTCGAACTTTCCCCAATAAACCGAAGAAGATCGAACCGGTATGAAACGCCCAAGTAAATAATTGTTTCTATGGACTTACTCATTTTTATTGGCGATGGAGGTCATGTTACTGGCAGCTGCAGCTGCGGCAGCTTCTTGTAACCCGCGGGACAGTTTCAGCATCTCAGCTCCGAACTGGCCTAGAGCTGACATGGTGCAAGGGGTCGGTTCGGATTCTTGAATCCAGAGCTCGTGGGTATCCAGGGTGGTCAGTTCTGTGTCAGTGGAACCTGCTGAATGACCGTGTTGCGGCGTGGAGAGGGTTGAAAGTTTGCCCGCTTTTGTTGCTTTGAGGAGGCGACGCCAGGTGCATCTACGTTCTAAAAGAAAATTCAGTTTTGAGTTTCTTAGGTCTAAGGGTCTAAGATTAGTAAGTGTAGGTTTAAGTCAGTCTGGAAACCTTGCATTTTTTTTTTTAATTTAGAGTTTTGGCTGCAAAGTAAACAGTCTGATTAAGAGAAATCTATAATCAGTACATTGAAATTGGAAAAAAAAGCAATTCTAAATGTATGAAATCGCGGAAAATCTAAAAATCTCACTTTCTGAGAGATTCAATCGCCTAGAATTTTTTTTTCACTCTAGGATTAGCAAATACGGTCTAAAAGTCTAATTAAATACCTCACTTAATTCAATGTAAGGCTTTAATGGTTCAGTAGATCTAAAATCCTGATGAAAGTCTAAGGGTATAGAAATGCTTTTAATTGCTTGGAATTTTTTTTTAATTTAATATTAAATTATTTTAAAGGTGTCATTCTTTAAAAATTTTAATCTCAAAAAGTTGTCAAATTTAATAAAAAATTATTAAAATATTCTAAAGTCTTGCTAAATTATTAAGGAGTTCTAAAATATAAAGAAATATAATTGATTAAGCCTTTAAAGGTGTTAAAGACCATAGAGTCTAAAGATTTCAAGGCGTAAAACTGGTATGAAAAAAGTTAAACTGTCTGAGTAGTTTGTGTGATTAAAAGTCTAAACAGTCTAAAAATTTTAATGAAAAAATATTCAAACATAAAATCCTATTGGAGATTCTGATACTTGATGTTGAAAGACCCTAAAAGGCTAGGACCTTAAATAAAATTAGAATTCAAAGGGTCTAAGGATTCTATGATGAACATTGTAAGGATAAGACATAAGATAAAATGTTAAGTTCAAAAGTCTGAAAGTTTGAATTTTGATAAATAACTACGAGACCTGTAATAATTACATTAAAAAAAAATATAAATAACGCACAACAATTAATTTAAGCCCTTAAAGGTTTTAAAGTTTATCGAGTCTAAATATTCTAAGACATTAAACTGGTCTGAAAAAGAGTTACGTAGTCTAAGAGTGATCAAATTAAATGGCTAGATAGTTTGTGGAATCAAAAGTCTAAAGAGTCTAAAAGTTCTAACGAAAAAAATATTAAAACATGAATTTCTATTGAAGATTTTGATATTTGATGTTTTAAAATTTAAAAAATTACAATTTTTTTTATTTGTCTTTCAAGCACTTTTAATTTTTATAATTTTTTTATGCTCGAAAATTATGAGCCTCAAAAAGTTGTTAAATGTTAATAAAGTGTTTTAAAGGTTTAAGTCTCGCTAAATTGTTGAGGAATTCTAAAATTATAAAAATATCCCACTACAAATGATTTAAGTTTTTAAACTGGTCTTAAAGTCTATCGGATCTAAAGATTTAACACTTATGTAAAAATGTAACAGGGCAACTCTAAAAGTGAGAAAATTAAGTGACTAGATAGTTTGTCGAACTAAAAGTCTGAAGAAACTAAAAGTTCTAACGAAAAAATATTCACATATGAAATTCTACTGGAGATTTTGATATTTGATGTTTTAAAATTTAAAAAAATTTATTTTTTTTTTTAATTATTTGTCTTCTAAGCACTTTTAATTTTTATTGTTTTTTTTTAACGTTTTAAATAATTTAGAATGAAAAGGTCTAAGAATTCAAAGGATCCAACATATTTTTTTTTAAATAGAAGTTCAAGAATCTAAGAATTTGAATTTTGATAAATAACTAAGAGACCTATAATCTTTACATTAAAAAAATCATTAAAAAAAAATATATAATTTTGAAAACTGCAGGGTCTAAGATCTAAGAATTTTAGTATCTAAAAAACTCAACTCCCTGGAAAAACATTTTTTTAATTAAATAGAATCTAAAAGTCTAAAAATTAAACGCCTCACTTTATTTTATTTAAAGCTTTAACGGTTCAGTAGATCTAAAGATCTTAGGGTCTAAGAGTGCTTTTAACTGCCTAGAATTTTTTTGTATTTAATAGGAAGTTATTTCAAAGGTTTTATGCTCTAAAATTATGAGCCTCAAAAAGTTGTTAAATGTTAACAAAGTGTTCTAAAGGTTTAAGTCTCGTTGAACTGGTCTTAAAGTCTATCGGGTCTAAAGATTTAAGACTTATCTAAAATTGTAACAGGGTAACTCTCAAAGTGAGAAAATCAAGTGACTAGATAACTTGTCGAATTAAAAGTCTAAAGAGACTAAAAGTTCTAATAGAAAAATATTTACACATGAAATTCTACCGGAGATTTTAATGTTTTAAAATTTAAAAAATTATAATTTTCTTTTATTTGCCTTTCAAGCACTTTTAATTTTTATTGTTTTTTTTTTAACATTTTAAATAACTTAGAATAAAAGGGTCTAAGAATTCTGAGGATCCAACATAATTTTTGTTTCTAATAGAAGTTCAAGGATTTAAATTTTGATAAATAACTAAGAGACCTATAATCTTCACATTAAAAAAATCGTGCAAACAAAATTCTATAATTTTGAAAATCCAGAAAGCTAAAGGGTCTAAAAATCTAAAAATTCTAGTTTCCTAAATATTCAACTGCATGGAAAACCTATTTTTTAATTAAATAGAAGTCCAAAAGTCTAAAAATTAAACGCCTCACTTAATTTTATTTAAGGCTTTAAAGGTTCAGTAGATCTGAAGATCTTAAGGTCTAAAACTGTATTTAACTGCCTGGATTTTTTTTTTGTATTTATTAGGAAGTTATTTCAAAGGTTTTATGCTTTAAAATTATGAGCTTCAAAAGTGACTAGATAGCTTGTCGAATTAAAAGTCTAAAGAGACTAAAAGTTCTAACGAAAAAATATTGACACATGAAATTCTACTGGAGATTTTGATATTTGATGTTTTAAAATTTAAAAAATTATATTTTTTTTATTATTTGTCTTTTAACCACTTTTAATTTCTCTTTAATGGAAAACTTATTTTTTAATTCAATAGAATCTAAAAGTCTAAAAATTAAACGCCTCACTTTATTTTATTTAAAGCTTTAATGGTTCAGTAGATCTAAAGATCTTAGGGTCTAAGAGTGCTTTTAACTGCCTGGAATTTATGTTTGTTTTTAATAAGAAGTTATTTCAAAGGTCTTATGCTCTAAAATTATGAGCCTCAAAAAGTTGTTAAATGTTAACAAAGTGTTCTAAAGGTTTAAGTCTCGCTGAACTGGTCTTAAAGTCTATCGGGTCTAAAGATTTAAGACTTATCTAAAATTATAACAGGGTAACTCTAAAAGTGAGAAAATCAAGTGACTAGATAACTTGTCGAATTAAAAGTCTAAAGAGACTAAAAGTTCTAACGAAAAAATATTCACACATGAAGTTCTACTGGAGATTTTGATGTTTTAAAATTGAAAAAATTATAATTTTTTTTATTTGTCTTTCAAGCACTTTTAATTTTTATTGTTTTTTTTTTTAACATTTTAAATAATTTAGAATGAAAGGGTCTAAGAATTCTGAGGATCCAACATAATTTTTGTTTCTAATAGAAGTTCAAGGATTTAAATTTTGATAAATAACTAAGAAACCTATAATCTTCACATTAAAAAAATCGTGCAAACAAAATTCTATAATTTTGAAAATCCAGAAAGCTAAAGGGTCTAAAAATTTAAGAATTCTAGTTTCCTAAATATTCAACTGCATGGAAAACCTATTTTTTAATTAAATAGAAGTCTAAAAGTCTAAAAATTAAACGCCTCACTTAATTTTATTTAAGGCTTCAAAGGTTCAGTAGATCTAAAGATCTTAGGGTCTAAGAGTGCTTTTAACTGCCTAGAATTTTTTTTGTATTTAATAGGAAGTTATTTCAAAGGTTTTATGCTCTAAAATTATGAGCCTCAAAAAGTTGTTAAATGTTAACAAAGTGTTCTAAAGGTTTAAGTCTCGTTGAACTGGTCTTAAAGTCTATCGGGTCTAAAGATTTAAGACTTATCTAAAATTGTAACAGGGTAACTCTAAAAGTGAGAAAATCAAGTGACTAGATAACTTGTCGAATTAAAAGTCTAAAGAGACTAAAAGTTCTAATAGAAAAATATTTACACATGAAATTCTACTGGAGATTTTGATGTTTTAAAATTTAAAAAATTATAATTTTCTTTTATTTGCCTTTCAAGCACTTTTAATTTTTATTGTTTTTTTTTAACATTTTAAATAATTTAGAATGAAAGGGTCTAAGAATTCTGAGGATCCAACATAATTTTTGTTTTTAATAGAAGTTCAAGAATTTGAATTTTGATAAATAACTAAGAGACCTATAATCTTTACTTAAAAAAAATCGTGCAAAAAAAATTCTATAATTTTGAAAATCCAGAAAGCTAAAGGGTCTAAAAATCTAAGAATTCTAGTTTCCTAAATATTAAAAAATTCTTTTAAAATTTAAAAAATTATATTTTTTTTTATTATTTGTCTTTTAACCACTTTTAATTTCTCTTTAATGGAAAACCTATTTTTTAATTAAATAGAATCTAAAAGTCTAAAAATTAAACGCTCACTTAATTTTATTTAAGGCTTCAAAGGTTCAGTAGATCTAAAAATCTTAGGGTCTAAGAGTGCATTTAACTGCTGGGAATTTTTTTTTGTATTTAATAAGAAGTTTTTTCAAAAGTTTTATGTTCTAAAGAGCCTCAAAAAGTTGTTAAATGTTAACAAAGTGTTCTAGTTTTGTCTAGGTCTAGTTTTGAGGTTTAAGTCTCGCTAAATTGTTGAGGAGTTTTAAAATTATAAAAATATCCCACTAGAAATAATTTTGTCTTAAGTCTTTAAACTGGTCTTAAAGTCTACCGGGTCTAAAGATTTAAGACTTTTTCGAATTAAAAGTCTAAAGAGACTAAAAGTTCTAACGAAAAAATATTCACACATAAAATCCTATTGGAGATTCGAATATTTGATGTTCAAAGTTGAGAAATTGTCATTGAAATTAAAAAAAATATACACTTTTCTATTATTTACTTCCTAGGAATTTTTAATTTTAATTTGTCTTTTTCTAAGACTTTAAATAAATGAGAATTCAGAGGGTCTAAGATTCTAAGGATCTATATAAAATAAAATTGAAAAGAAGTTCAAGAGTCTAAAAGTTTTTTTGAAATTTGATGAACAACTAAGAGATATAATAATTCCATTGAAAAAATTTTTTTTAATTACTTATTTTGAAACTACGTTAACCGTTACTTTTTTAATAATTAAAAGCTGCTTGATTAATCTTTTACATAAAACTTGACGGTAGGGTCTAAAGCATCGAGTCTTGAAATATGTGGGAATATTTTAAAAATTCACAATGTTTTAAAAATTCTAAAAATAATTTTATGCATAAATAAAGTTAGAGGCAATTCTAAAACCCTATACCTGGAAAGTCTAAGTTAGTAAGAGCCGAATGGGAGTTAGTATTATGTTCTAAATTGCCCTTAAAGCTACCAATAAATAGAAAAAAAAAGCTTTCACTCCTTTGACAGGTTTCATCATTATGTTTCTAAAACACTCCTCATCAGGGAAGTTTATTATCTTCCTAACGCCCTAAACCGGTTTTGAAATTACTAAGATAATAGCGAGGCGGGCTTGAACCCTCGGATACCATTATATCTCTTATATTATCCCAGGCGCAGTTTCTATTAAAACTCCTGCGATAATTCGCTTTTATTTTCTCGGTAATAATATTTCGTTCCGACCGAATTTTGATGCAGAGATTTTTGATTTTATTAAAAACTCGTTAAGTATAGTCGGGTTGTTATTAAGAGTCACATGTTTGACAAGTATCATCATCTAAAATGATACTTCCTGTCTTAGACCTTTGACCCTTGAGGCATAAAAATTTCTAATCCAATTTTGAGAATTTACGTCTTTAGACTCGAAGGACCTAAAAAAGCCCTAAAAATTTGTCATTTCAGAATTTTAGATCAGGAAACCTTATAAATTAAAAAAAAAATACATTTTTTTCAGGCAGTTAAATGTATTCCTAGACCTTCAGATCCTTAGACTTTTAGACCTACTGAACCTATAAAGTCTTAAATAAAATTAAATGATGCATTTAATTTTTTTGGGCCCCAATTACTTTTATTTAACTCAAAAATTTTCCAGGCAGTGGAATCTCTTAGAAACTGAGATTCTTGGATCCTTATACTATAAAGCTTTGTGGATTAGATACACTTTTTAACCTTTTAAAGCAATCTGTGAATTTTAAATTCTCATGATATTTTTAAATATTTGAAATACTCTTTTAGCCTTTAGAGACCGATTCCTGCAAGAGCTAGCCAATGACTTAATTTGCTCGAGTATTTCTAGAATTTAGAACTCAACCTCTTAATGTCTTTAATTTTTATTTTGACATTTCTTACAACTTTTAGATTTTTTTTCTTTGTTTCTCTCACTTTTTTAGACTTTAGTGACCTCTTGGACTACTAATTCTTACATATAAAATTTCCTGGAAGAGGTAAATAATTACTTTGAAATTTTGGACTCAATGTTTGGCTTTATTTTTTGGTTATACTTTTATTTCTCCATTTTTAGGAACAAGCTTTGAAGATCTAATACTCTTGGACTATGTAACTCCATTAATCTTAAAGTGCTACTTAGACTCTTATATTTGGATTTTAGAACTTATTCTAAAGGTCTTAGTCAGTCAGTAATTCTCTTAGACCTCTTATTAACCATTTATACCTACACAGCTTTAGAATTTATGATCAGGCTTCAAGGCTTGGAGCTCCAATAGCCTTAGTTTTAGAAGATACTTTATAGGCTCTATTAATTTTTTAGACTCTTTTAATATCTTGGTCTAAAAGCCTTCTAAAGCTCACTTCAATTGTTATATATAAGACTTCCTGGAAGATGTAAATAATTACTTCGAAATTTTAGACTTCAACTTTTGGCTTAACTTATGATCCTAACTAAGAAATTTTTTTTCAACAAAGTGTAGACTCCAATTATTTGATTTAAGAACTCATTCTAAAGGTCTTAGTACTTATTCTAAAGGTCTTAGTCAGTCGATAATTCTCTTAGACCTCTTATTAACCATTTAGACCCACACAGTTTTAGAATTTATGATCAGGCTTTAATTCTTGGAGCTCCAATAGCCTTAGTTTTAGAAGATACTTTATAGGCTCTGTTAATTTTTTAGACTCTTTTAATATCTTGGTCTAGAAGCCTTCTAAAGCTCACTTCAATTGTTATATATAAGACTTCCTGGAAGATGTAAATAATTACTTCGAAATTTTAGACTTCAACTTTTGGCTTAACTTATGATCCTAACTAAGAAATTTTTTTTCAACAAAGTGTAGACTCCAATTATTTGATTTAAGAACTCATTCTAAAGGTCTTAGTACTTATTCTAAAGGTGTTAGTCAGTCGATAATTCTCTTAGACCTCTTATTAACCATTTAGACCCACACAGTTTTAGAATTTATGATTAGGCTTCAGGGCTTGGAGCTCCAATAGCCTTAGTTTTAAAAGATTCTTTATAGGCTCTATTAATTTTTTAGACTCTTTTAACATCTTGGTCTAGAAGCCTTCTAAAGCTCAATGTAATTGTTAAATATAAGACTTCCTGGAAGATGTAAATAATTACTTTGAAATTTTAGACTTCAACTTTTGGCTTAACTTATGATCCTAACTAAGATATTTTTTTTCAACAAAGTGTAGACTCCAATTATTTGATTTTAGAACTCATTCTAAAGGTCTTAGTACTTATTCTAAAGGTCTTAGTCAGTCGATAATTCTCTTAGACCTCTTATTAACCATTTAGACCCACACAGTTTTAGAATTTATGATCAGGCTTCAAGGCTTGGAGCTCCAATATTCTTATTTTTTTGAAGATTCTTTATAGGCTCTGTTAATTTTTTAGACTCTTTTAATATCTTGGTCTAGAAGCCTTCTAAAGCTCACTTCAATTGTTAAATATAAGACTTCCTGGAAGATGTAAATAATTACTTTGAAATTTTAGACTTCAGCTTTTGGCTTAACTTATGATCCTAACTAAGAAAAATTTTTTCAACAAAGTGTAGACTCCAATTTTTTGATTTTAGAACTCATTTTTAAGGTCTTAGTACTTATTCTAAAGGTCTTAGTCAGTCAGTAATTCTCTTAGACCTCTTATTAATCATTTAGACCTACACAGCTTTAGAATTTATGATCAGGCTTCAAGGCTTGGAACTCCAATAGCCTTAGTTTTAGAAGATACTTTATAGGCTCTATTAATTTTTTAGACTCTTTTAATATCTTGGTCTAGAAGCCCTCTAAAGCTCACTTCAATTGTTATATATAAGACTTCCTGGAAGATGTAAATAATTACTTCGAAATTTTAGACTTCAACTTTTGGCTTAACTTATGATCCTGACTAAGAAAATTTTTTTCAACAAAGTGTAGACTCCAATTTTTTGATTTTAGAACTCATTCTTAAGTTCTTAGTACTTATTCTAAAGGTCTTAGTCAGTCAGTAATTCTCTTAGACCTCTTATTAACCATTTAGACCTACACAGCTTTAGAATTTATGATTAGGCTTCAAGGCTTGGAGCTCCAATAGCCTTGGTTTTAAAAGTTTCTTTATTGGCTCTATTAATTTCTTAAACTCTTTTAACATCTTGGTCTAGAAGCCTTCTAAAGCTCAATTTCATTGCGATATATAAGACTTCCTGAAAGATGTAAATAATTACTTCGACATTTTAGACTTCAATTTTTGGTTTAATTTATGATCCTAATTTTTAGAACTGAGCCAGACTAGACTCTTGGACCTTTTAGACTAAAAAACTTCTAGTGCTTTAGAAGTGACTTTTTAGAATCAAGCATTTACTTTGGAAGGTCTTATATTTTTTAGACTCTGGACTTTTTGTAAACCCTCATATGTATTGCGCTGCATTGACCTCATAGTGTTACTAAGATTTTTTAATTCAGTTATTCTTTTAGACCTTAATAATTTTTTAGACTTCGATTAGGCTTTAAGGCTTGTAGCCCCAATAGTCTTAAAGTTTTCAGATTTTTAGACTTCACTGACCTCTTGGACTTAAAAGCCTTTTAAATCTTTATTTAATTTTTACATAGAAGACTTCCTGAAAGAGATAAATAATTACTTCGACTTTAGTTCTAAATTCTAAACGTACCTAAGCAAATTAAGTCACTAGGTCTGTAAGTCTTTTAGATTTTAAAATATTGTGATATTTTAAAAGTCCAAAGGTGTTAAAATCAGTCAAAATTTTAAATTCAAATTTGAAATTCTAAAGTTGCTATAAAAGTTTAGGGTTTGAAAACTGTTAAAGAATTGATTTTCCCAGGGTCCCAACCATTAGAGTATAAAAGGTAAATTTTTTAAAGGTTCTAAAATGATTTTTGGCGAACGAAAATTATAAGAAATTCTAAAATCTAAAGTTCCAAAAGTATTACATTGACGTGATTCCATTATTCTTCAAGTATTACTTACACTTTTGAATTTAGATTTTAGAACCTATTTCAAGGGTTTCATATATCCGACTAATCTCTTAGACCTTAATTTCCTTAACTTCTTCTAGAATTCTAGAACTTTAGAATTTAGGAGCAGGACTTAAAGCGTGAGGTCCAATAGTCTAAAAGTTTTAGAAAATTATTTTTGTCCATCAATTTCTTAGACTTTATCGACTTCTTGGACTAGAAGCGTTCTAAAACTTAGTTTAGTTCTTACATATACAACTTTCTGGAAGGGGAAAATAATTACTATATATACTTAAAAAATTTGGATTTTTAGAACCGATTCTAAACTTATTATTAAGTATTTTCTTAGACCTCATTAACCTTTTAGACTTTTAAAAAAAACCAAATGAAACCCTAGAATTCATATTTTTAGGATGTCAACGCTTGACGCTTAAGGAAGTCATAGTCTTTGGATTATGAACTCTTATTCCTATCTATTAACCTTAAAGTGCCTCTTAGACTTTTGGATTTGGATTTTAGAACTTATTTTAAATTAATACTTATTCTCCGTAATCTTCTAGACATCTAGAGCTTTAGAACTTAGGATCAGGCTTCAAGGCTTGGAATTGCAATAATCTTAGACTCAAGTGAGTATAGGTTATTAAATAGGATTCCCTGGAAGAAATAAATAATTATTTTTGTTGATTTGAAGGGTTTTTCAGCTTTAGAATTAGACTTTGAGTCTGGACTTTTAGATTTATATAACTCTAAGATTTTATTCATTCATACATTCTTTTAGACCTCCATAATCTGCATGAAGACTTCTATAGCTTTAAAATTTAGGATCAGGCTTTAAGGCTTGGAACTTTAAAAGGCTCAAGTTTGCACAGATTTTTAAATAGGATTTTCTGGAAGAAATAAATAATTATTTTTGTTGATTTGAAGGGTTTTTCAGCTTTAGAATTAGACTTTGAGCCTGGACTTTTAGATTTATATAACTCTAAGGTTTTATTCATTCAAACATTCTTTTAGATCTCTATAATCTGCATTAAGACTTCTATAGCTTTAAAATTTAGGATCAGGCTTTATGGCTTGAAACTTTAAAAGGCTCAAGTTAGCACAGATTTTTAAATAGGATTTCCTGGAAGAAATCAGTAATTATTTTTTTTTATATGAATGGTTTTTCTGCTTTAGAATTAGACTTTAAGCCTGGACTTTTAGACTTGTAGGACTTTAAGATTTTATTCATTCATACATTCTCTTAGACCTTCATAATTTGCATCAAGACTTCGAACGCTTTCAATCAGGTTTTAGGGCTTGCAGCTCCGATACTCTTGGACTTATGTTAGCACAGATTTTAAAATAGGATTTCCTGGAAGAAATTAATAATTAATTTCCCTGTTCTCAATTATTTTACAGCTTTTTGGCCTTGACTTTTAGACTTGCCCCTTGATATTCTTTACCTAATAATGATTGTTTGCCCTCAAATACTCGCACTAAACATTTAATACTAAATTTCCTTTTATCCGGAAAAAACTTTTCTCATTCCGCTAAATTACCACACCACGGCCAGGCTCTAACTCAGTTTTATCAGCTTTCAACTGCGAAAATAAGCCGGTTATATTGCAATTCTTTCGTGGCATTTTATATAGGAGGAAAACCCGGTTTAGGAAAAAAATACAAAAAAAAACACTCACCCAGTGGCGTAGACGCGGATCCCATCCAATTACTGGACCAATTCGGGGTTCCCAGGTTTTGTTTCTGATTCGCCAATAATCTGACGGTGAGGGCGTACGTCACTAGCATCACCAATAAGGGAATGTAGAAGCAGATTATTGATCCGATCAGTTTGTAGAGCGGATCCGGGATCTGGCACACTCCATCGATGATCAAAGACCCTTGATCCTAATAAGACAATTTTATTAATAGAAGAAAATTAATGAGGAAGGTTATGAGGGCAGAAACGCGTTGCACAAGCAGGATTGTTTTTTTTTGTGTACTAATTAATGAGAAGGGTAAGAGCGTGAATTTAAATAATTTGAATAGGAAGTACTTTCAGTTAGAAGAAAAATATATGAAGGAGAAACGTTGGAAGAAGTAAAGGGAGAAGAAAAAATGCCAATTAAAGTCTGAAATCAAGGAAAAAAAATTAAATAAACAAGAAATGTGCTTTTACAGTAATTTTAAACAATAAACAAAGACTAATCTGTTCAAAAATGGCCCAAAGGGGGCTGATAATTATCGCGTGATCCAGATCGCGATGGAGAGTTTTTTTTTTGTGGAAATTTAAATTTATGACCCCATAGAAACGACGACGGTGCAATTTTAATGTTGGTTTTTCCGCGTTAAATTAAAAGTAAATTAGAACGTCAAAGGGAATAATTTGACGGCCTGGTTACGGGGTTTATTAATTGGGTTTCGAAAGTTTATTTACGTGAATTTAAATAGAGGATTAAAAATCAAAAATTAAAAAAAAAACCTGTTGGTATCTGATTGATAGTGGTTCATATGTGTTTTAAAGGAGGTAATCCTAAAATTTGACTTTTTGCAATATAACCATATTTCACATATTTATATAAATATCCCTTGTATTGATAGATTTTCATTTGTCCAAGATCTGGATAAATAAAGGTTTTCTTCCAGGCATTCTGTTTTTTTTCTGGGAGTACTTAATCTCCCCAAGATTTTTCCTGCAGGAAGCGCTTAATAGATATCGGTACCTGGAGGAGTAAATCTACTCTTTCTGAGTAGTCCTAAGTAATATATATCTTTTTCCAGGCACTCTGTTCTCCTTCGGGAACCCTTAATGTCTTCTAAATCCCTCAGGACAAAAAGAGTACTCTATTGACTACCTGGAATGAATTAATTTTTATATATTCCTTCCAGGCACTTGAGAGGGAGCGAGTTAGAAAGAACTGTGTCCAAAAACATAAAATCCTTTTGTCTTTCTATTTTTCCTTGAAATTATCAAAGCTGAATAAAAGAGTCACTTGATCAACTGCCTAGAATTAGTAAAATATTTCTATCTCTTACAGGGAACTGAAACAGACAGAGAAAAAGGTTATTGGATTAGAATAATGACTCTATCAACTCCCTGAAATTCGTCAATAATTATATATTTCTTCCAGGCACTTGAGAGAAAGAGATAGAGAAAGGACTGTTTATAAAACCATAAAACCCTTTTGTCTTTCTATTTTTCTCTGGTAATATCAAAAGGGGATTAAAAGAATCAGTTGATCAACTGCCTGGAATTGGTAAAATATTTCTATCTCTTACAGGGATTTGAAACAGACAAGGAGAGTGTCACAGGATTAGAAGAATGACTCTTTCAACTGCCTGGAATTAGTTAATAGTTGTATATTTATTCCAGGCACTTGAGAGAGACAGATGGAAAGAACTGTGTCCAAAACCATACAACTCTCTTGTCTTTCTATATCTTCCTGGAAATATCAAATAGGATTAGAAGAATGACTATTCCAACTGCCTGGAATTGGTAAAATATTTCTCTCTTCTACAGAGAATTAAAACAGACAGAGATAGAATGTCATAGGATTAGAATAATGAATCTATTAACTGCCTGAAATTACTCAATAATTATATATTTCTTCCAGGCACTTGAGAGGTCTGCGTCTTAAACCATAAAACCGTTTTGTCTTTCTATTTTCCTCTGGTAATAACAAAGAGGATTAAAAGAATCAGTTTATCAACTGCTTGGAATAAGTAAAATATTTCTATTTCTTACAGGGATTTGAAACAGACAAAGAGAGTGTCACAGGATTAGAAGGGTGACTCTTTCAACTGCCTGGAATTAGTAAAATATTTCTCTCTTCTACAGGGAATTAAAACAGACAGAGAGAGAATGTCATAGGATTAGAATAATGAATCTATCAACTGCCTGAAATTACACAATAATTATATATTTCTTCCAGGCACTTGGAAGAGAGGGAGAGAGACAGAGAAATCTGTGTCCAAAAGCATAAAACTCTTGTCTTTTTATTTTTCCTTGGAAATATTAAAGAGGTTTGAAAGAATCACTAAAACAACTACCTAGAATTGATAAAATCTCTTACAGGTCTACTCTCTCTAATTTAAAAATATAGAGAGAGAGTGCCACAGGATTAAAGATTGACTCTATCAACTACCTGGAATTTGTCATATTATATATATTTGTCGTTTTATAATTATATATTTCTTCCAGGCACTTGACAGAGAGAGAGACAGAGAGAACTATGTCCAAAAGCATAAGACTTTTTCGTCTTTTTATTATTCCTTCAAAATACCAAAGGGGATTGAAAAAATCAATTGATCAACAGCCTGGACTTGGTCAAATATTTCTATTTCTTTCTTTCCTTTACAGAGAATTGAAACAGACAGAAAAAAAGACAGAAAAGTGTGACAAGAGTAGAAGAATGACTCTGCCAACAATTGGTCAAAGAGAAGAGTCTCCCATTGAGTTTTGATTATTTTGCCAGGAATTCAACTGTTTCTGGATATTTAATTGCTCTTCCTGAGAAGTCACTTACAGGTTTCTAAGGAATATATATATTCTTCCAGGCACTCTTAAATAGGGCTCCTCATAAGGAGCCCTAAATAGGGAGGAGACTTATTCTTCCAAGCATCCACTGTTCCTAAGGGCTAATATTTTGCCCTTTTTTAAGGTGAATATCCTTTAATCCCCCAGATAACGTTCTACTTTCCTTTGGTTCTTCTATAAGGATTCTGAATGTACTATTCGTCTAAGAAGAGCCTGGAAGAGTAAATCTACTTTTCTCTTCAGGAATTTATGAACAGTGAGGGGGTTTAGGGATCAGACTAGGAAATAATGACTAGAACACATAGGCGGTCCTTCAGGCACTTAACATATTTTTTCTAGTCGTTTTTTTTGTATTATTAAATACAAATAGTATTATCTATCCGAATGTTGAAGAAACCCTTGCACCACACTCAATTATTATATATTTCTTCCAAGCACTTGGAAGAGAGGGAAAGAGACAGAGAAATCTGTGTCCAAAAGCATAAAACTCTTGTCTTTTTATTTTTCCTTGGAAATATTAAAGAGCTTTGAAAGAATCACTAAAACAACTGCCTAGAATTGATAAAATCTCTTACAGGTCTACTCTCTCTAATTTAAAAATATAGAGAGAGAGTGTCACAGGATTAAAGATTGACTCTATCAACTACCTGGAATTTGTCAATAATTATATATTTCTTCCAGGCACTTGACAGAGAGAGAGACAGAGAGAACTGTGTCCAAAAGCATAAGACTTTTTCGTCTTTTTATTATTCCTTCGAAATACCAAAGGGGATTGAAAAAATCAATTGATCAACAGCCTGGACTTGGTCAAATATTTCTATTTCTTTCTTTCCTTTACAAAGAATTGAAACAGACAGAAAAAAAGACAGAAAAGTGTGACAAGAGTAGAAGAATGACTCTGCCAACAATTGGTCAAAGAGAAGAGTCTCCCATTGAGTTTTGATTATTTTGCCAGGAATTCAACTGTTTCTGGATATTTAATTGCTCTTCCTGAGAAGTCCCTTCCAGGTTTCTAAGGAATATATATATTCTTCCAGGCACTCTTAAATAGGGCTCCTAATATAGAGCCCTAAATAGGGAGGAGATTTATTCTTCCAAGCATCCACTGTTCCTAAGGGACACCATCGCTAATATTTTGCTCTTTTTTAAGGTCAATATCCTTTGAATCCCCCAGATAACGTTCTTCTTTCCTTTGGTCCTTCTATAAGGATTCTGAATGTATTATTCGTCTAAGAAGAGCCTGGAAGAGTAAATCTAGTTTTCTCTTCAGGAATTTATGAACAGTGAGGGGGTTTAGGGATCAGACTAGGAAATAATGACTAGAACACATAGGCGGTCCTTCAGGCACTTGACATATTTTTTCAAGTCGTTTTTTTTGTATTATTAAATACAAATAGTATTATCTATCCGAATGTTGAAGAAACCCTTGCACCACACTCAATTATTATATATTTCTTCCAAGCACTTGGAAGAGAGGGAAAGAGACAGAGAAATCTGTGTCCAAAAGCATAAAACTCTTGTCTTTTTATTTTTCCTTGGAAATATTAAAGAGGTTTGAAAGAATCACTAAAACAACTGCCTAGAATTGATAAAATCTCTTACAGGTCTACTGTCTCTAATTTAAAAATATAGAGAGAGAGTGTCACATGATTAAAGATTGACTCTATCAACTACCTGGAATTTGTCAATAATTATATATTTCTTCCAGGCACTTGACAGAGAGAACTGTGTCTAAAAGCATAAGACTTTTTTGTTTTTTATTATTCCTTCGAAATACCAAAGGGGATTAAAAGAATCAATTGATCAACAGCCTGGACTTGGTCAAATATTTCTATCCTTTACAGAAAATTGAAACAGACAGAAAAAAAGACAGAAAAGTGTGACAAGATTAGAAGACTGACTCTGCCAGCAATTGGTCAAATAGAAGAGTATCCCATTGCCCTGTGTCTAACAGATCAGAAAGCCCGAAAAAGTTGATCTATTTTGCCAGGAATTCAACTGTTTCTGGATATTTAATTGCTCTTCCTGAGAAGTCCCTTAAAGGTTTCTAAGGAATATATATATTCTTCCAGGCACTCTTAAATAGGGCTTCTAATATAGAGCCGTAAATAGGGAGGAGATTTATTCTTCCAAGCATCCACTATTCCTGAGGGACACCATCGCTAATATTTTGCCCTTTTTTAAGGTCAATATCCTTTAATCCCCCAGATAACGTTCTACTTTCCTTTGGTCCTTCTATAAGGATTCTGAATGTACTATTCGTCTAAGAAGAGCCTGGAAGAGTAAATCTACTTTTCTCTTCAGGAATTTATGAACAGTGAGGGGGTTTAGGGATCAGACTAGGAAATAATGACTAGAACATATAGGCGGTCCTTCAGGCAATTGACATATTTTTTCAAGTCGTTTTTTTTTTGTACTATTAAATACAAATAGTATTATCTATCCGAATGTTGAAGAAACCCTTGCACCACACTATTACGTAATATCAGGGCATTATTTAAGTCACATCTGTTTGCTCCTTAGGGATCCATCAATCCATTTCTTATGCATTTCTATCGATCAATTTGTCTGAAATACATAAGAAATTATTCCGAGGCCGTTAAATCCCTGAAATAATTTTTAACTGCCTGTAAGAAATACTGAGTTAAGTCCAGGCAGTTGAACAATGAAAAAAACTTCCTAAAAAAATTAGGAAAACTTTTCCAGAGATTTGAACAATGAATACTCACTGGGAAACTGGCATTGAATTCAATTTCCAACTTTCAACTGTCTGCAAATCCTAGAAGTGATGTGGGAGATAAGAGGAAGACTATAGTATAGTTAGTTCGATTTAAAAAAAAATCAATTTTTGATGAAAAAATTCGACCCGGGGGATATACCCGAAAAATGAAAAATCCCAAACTTTGGAGGTCAATATCTCGGCTTCTATGACCACTATCGGGAAAATTTCAACGGTTTTGTCTTAGGTTCGTCATTTTGAATTAAACGAGACTATTTGCGAAGTCGTAGCTCTTATATTAGCTGAGATATCGCATTTTTGGAGCCTATTTTTGGCCTCAAAAACGAGATCGAAAAATGACTTTTTCCGAATTTTCAAAGTGCTCTTATTCAGTTAGTTCTGCTCGAATCCCATTATGACCCGGTGTTTTTGTGATGTGGGAGATAACAGGGAAACGATAGTATAGTTAGTTCGATTTCGAATAAAAAATCAATTTTTGGTGAAAAAATTCGACCCGGGGGATATACCCGAAAAATGAAAAATCCCAAACTTTGGAGGTCAATATCTCGGCTCCTATGGCAATTATCGGGAAAATTCCAACGGTTTTGTCTTAGTTTCGTCATTCTGAATTCAACGAGACCATTTGCGAAGTTGTAGCTCTTATATTAGTTGAGATATCGCATTTTTGACCTTAAAAACGAGGTCGAAAAGTTACTTTTTCCAAATTTTCAAAATGCTCTCATGCATTCAGTTAGTTCTGCTCGAATCCTCTTATAACCCGGTGTTTTCGTGAATTACTTGAACGAATGTTGAACGTGAATTACTTGAACGAAATTGAAATTTTCAGGATTACGATTAGAAATTCTATGAATGACCTCAAGTGCCTGTAAGTAATAAACAACTACATCCAAGATGTTAAAAAATGCACTGTATACACTCTGAAGTGCCCAATCTAGAAGTGTCTGGACAAAACAAAACACTACGCCACGCAATTTGAAAAAAATTAAATTACATTTTTTTGAAATGTTCAAATGGCATTTCTGAAATACCTGGAAAGCCTCACTAGGGAAATGGCATTTTTTAATTCAGATACATTTTTCATGACGTCTATGGACTTCATTGGAAGGCATTTTCAACCTCTTATAACCGGGAAACTCCTCAATCGTTAAGTACTTTACAGACATGAAAAAAATTAGGTAAATAATAAACCTTCCAGTTAACCTCCTGGCCACACGTTTTTATGGTTTACGTTTAACCCGTAAATCACGGCCATTCATGCTACTTTCTCCCTTTACAACTGCATTAAACCATCCTCGTGGAACAAATTACATCCCATAAAGTTTTTACTACACACCGTGTGAAGGGGGGGGAGGGTTAAACTAACTTTTAAGAAGGACAAATAACACGGTTAGTTTGCATAACGGTCGTGGTGGCAGCTATTTATAAAACCGCGAGACAAGGGACTGTCTAATCTGTCTCTTGCTTTACTATTCATAATTTCGGGACAGTTCGCTTAAGTACACCGTGGCTGATGGAGGAGGTAGAAGAGGATGAGGATAAACATCGTGCCACTTCCTCCCGAGTTTTATGCTAATAATGCCGTGGAATAACAGAAGGAAGTCGGTTAATTTCGGCTTCATTTGAATAAAAATGCAATGATGAAGTTTAAATTTCGAAACTTTATAAAGTGAGGTTTCTTGGGTAAAGTGTCATTTTTTATTAGAAGGTACGTGAATTTGTCTTGTTGTTTAAAACGCGTTTAAATATTAGGATATCGAGTTGTATGTAATTTGGTTTATGGCAAATGGGTGCATAATTTAATTGAGCGCGATGACATTGTATTTCTATTTTAGGATTTTTGGAAAAAAATTCAAAATTTTGCAAAAAATTATTTTTTTTTAATAATTTTTTTTAATCAAAAAGTTAACAAATTGATCATAACTTAAAAATCCTAAAACATATACGTTTGAAAATGTGTACATAAATTCTTGATTAAAATTGATTGGAGACCTATTTCAGGATTTTTGGAAAAAAAAAAGAAAAAAATATTTTTTTTGTAATTAATTTTTTTTTAACCTAAAAAGTCAACAAACTGTCCATAACTCAAAAACCGTAAAATGTATATATTTGAAAATTTGTACATAAATTCTTAATTTAAATTCCAAAAATTAAAAAAAAAAATTTGTAAATAATTTTATTTTAACCAAAAAGTCAACAAACCGTTCATAACTGAAGAATCGTAAGATGTACACGTTTGAAAATTTGTACATAAATTCTTTATTAAAATTGATTGGACACCTATTTCAGGATTTTTGGAAAAAAGTTCAAAATTTTGCAAAAAAAATATTTTTTTGTAAATAATTTTTTTTTACCCAAAAACTCGACAAATTGTACATAACTCAAAAACCGTAAGACGTACAGGTTTGAAAATTTGTACATAAATTCTTTACTAAAATTGATTGGACACCTATTTCAGGATTTTTGGAAAAAAGTTCAAAATTTTGCAAAAAAAATATTTTTTTGTAAATAATTTTTTTTTACCCAAAAACTTGACAAATTGTACATAACCCAAAAACCGTAAGACGTACAGGTTTGAAAATTTGTACATAAATTCTTTATTAAAATTAATTGGACACCTATTTCAGGATTTTTGGAAAAAAGTTCAAAATTTTGCAAAAAAAAATATTTTTTTGTAAATAATTTTTTTTTACCCAAAAACTCGACAAATTGTACATAACTCAAAAACCGTAAGACGTACAGGTTTGAAAATTTGTACATAAATTCTTTACTAAAATTGATTGTACACCTATTTCAGGATTTTTGGGAAAACGTTCCAAATTTTGTAAAAAAAAAATATTTTTTTGTAAATAATTTTTTTTTACTCAAAAATTGTAAAACGTATACATGTTAAAATTTGTACATAATTTTTTTTTTTATTGATTGAACACCTATTGCAGGATTTTTCAAAAAAAGTTCAAAATTTTGCAAAAAAAAATTTTTTTTGTAAATATATTTTTTACCCAAAAAGTTAACAAACTGTTCATAACTCAAAAACCGTAAAACGTATACGCTTGAAAATTTGTACATATATTCTTAATTAAAATTGATTGGATACCTATTTCAGGATTTTTAGAAAAAAGTTCACAATTTTGCCAGGAAAAATTTTTTTGTAAATGTTTTTTTTTTTACTAAAAAGCCAACAAAGTATCCATAACTCAAATATAGTAAGACGTACACGTTTTAAAATTAATACATAAATTCTTTATTAAACTTGATCTTTAAAATCTTTCTAAATCTAAATATTTGCAGACATTCTAAAAACTAAAAAAAAAAAATTCCAGGCAGTTGAAGTAATTACTTGATTTTTTTCAAGGCTTTTATTTTCAGTTATGTAAAGTAAATCTAATTTTGCCAAAATGATTAGATTTAGAGATCAAACATTTATATAGTAAATGAAAGATGCATACACACTTTTTAAAAAACAGCTCACTTTCAGGCAAACTGCTTTATAGATTATCAAGCACGAAGTGATTTTTAAAGAAACATTCGAGATTATTAACTATGTAGTAAATATATTAGCAAGTGTCCTTCACGAAATAAAAAACTAAAAAAATTGGTGAGTTCCAAGGATAAACCACAAAAAGAAAAACCCGATAATATCGTCAAAAAATTAGTCCTCTCAGTCTTTTAATGCGAAGGAACGTGATGTCGGATGAAAATGCCTTCCCACGAAAAATGCATCTAAATTAAAAAATGCCGTTCCCCTACTGTGACTTTCCAGAGAGTCATTCTTTAAAAAAAAATTAATTTTAAACCCAAACTTCCACTCTCCCGTCCCAAAATGCCGTTAATAACACTTTCAAAAAATCCCCATTATCCCGGAAATATTTGCGTTCAGGTGTACGCTACCTCGTGACGTTAAAGCATGCAAAATTCATCGTCCGTGGATCTCGACCCACTTTTTCTCTGCCAGTTTTTCGCACTTACTTTCGAATACATCAGGCTGAGGGGCAGGCTCATCGCGATCGAGAGGAGCCACACGAAAACGATTTTCAGGATGACGCGACGTCTGGATTTGTTCCTTCCGAATTTCATCGGGTACCTGAGGGATAAGTAGCGGTCGACGCTGATCGTGCACAGGTGCATTATGGACGCCGTGCAAAACAGCACGTCCAGGCAGATCCAGGCGAGGCAGTAGATCGACGGTAACGGAAAATAACCTGGAAGAAGTTAAAAATGTGGGGTTTAAGGGACAGTTTTTTTTTTCATATAAAATAGTCTGTATGTCATTGTTATACAGACTGATCAGGGAAGTGAGTTTTCAAGAGGCTCCATGATTTACGAATTGTTAAACTGAAATATTTATTTTAAAAAAAACGTAATAGACTAGAACTAATTAGAACCAAGGTGATTCAGATTAGTGCAAAATTCGGGCTAGCGAACAAATTTATTTTAGAAAATTTAGCGTATACAAAGTATAATAAATAAACATGTATAATTATGGTAAGTTGGCGGCCACAAGGGCAAATTCTTCTCTATTTAAGGTTCGATGGATCAGGCGTATTTAAAAATGTTGTCCAAAAACCTTTTTTTTTCGGTTAACTTTTTTCCTTTTATGCAATTTTTTTTTAATTCTCTTCTCTAGTATCATGTGTCATGTCTGTTGAGATTGACGATAACTATGCCAAATTATTCTCCATGTGATCCTCGACGGATCAGGGTATTACCGTTCATGTTTGTCCAGTCTTTTATGTTTCTTAGTTGAACTTTTTCTTTCTCTCTAACCAACTTTTCTACCTTCTAGTATTACTTGTATTTTTCATATTCCTCGTGCCGGATTAGATGTTTCAGATAGACTGTTTTTCTTATCTTATGATAACTCGTTTTTTTTAAGTAAAAATAATAGAAATTTGTTATACAGACTGATTAAGGAAGTGAATTCCTGGAACCATACATTAATTATATATTTTTTAAATTCATTTAAGTAATTAAATGTTGTATTAATAATTATGGCAATTGTTTTCTTTGGCCAAAAAAAAAGTTTAATATACATTTTTACCTCAAATGTTTATGTTTTTTTTTATATCGCAATAACGTTTTCGAAAATTGAGTCTAGAAGCTTTTTCGATTCACTTTTTGCCCTTCATGTCTTCAAAGCAATTTTTTTTTTTTTGAGCAATAGAGGTTATTATTAGAGGTATTGTATTTATTTTTTGTTTTAACTTACATTTTTATGGTGTTAAACGAATAGCTTTACCGATCTGATGATGCCTTAAGGCGAATCACGTGTAATAGTTTTTTTAAAAATAAACATAATCTAAGACCATTGACTTTGTGTCCCTCCATTCTCTGATTTTTTATATTCATTTAAATTTTTGACATAGATACATTATTTAATTTTTTTTTTAATTATAATAGAACTGGAGGAGTAATTGCTTTAGTAAGTTAAAAAATATGCAATGTGTTGGAAATGTTGTTTGGTTGTTGTCCTTGGAACTGTCCTCGTCTGGTGTAAAGTATTTGTGTTCTCTATTGTACCATGCTCCACAAAGACAGGATGCTACCTTTATTGAGTTTTTTGAAAACTACCTAGATGAGGAAAGCGATTTTAATGGCACTATTATTATTTTGGGAGATTTTAATCTTGGTTAACTTAAAAACTCATTTTATGCTGACAAAATAAAGGATGTGATATTTTCCAGTGGATTTACACAAATTGTAAAATCGCCTACAAGAATAGTACCTACGAGCCAGACGCTTATTAATTATGTAGTAACTAACGATAAAAATTTACCTCTTGAAGTTCATTTAACATCGAAAATCAGTGACCATTCCATTATCTCGCTTAATGTTGATCATCAAAATATAGTGATTCCGAAAATAACTACTTTGAAAAGATCTACTAAACATTATAACTCAGATCAATTGCAACATGATATTATTAGTACACCTTGGAACACCAGCATTTCAGATGTTAATTTACAAGCAGAAGCCTTCATCTTCTCTATTACATCAAGCCTCAATGAAATGTATCCCATGATCCCAGCTGTCACAGAACAAAAATATCAAGATAAGAAGTGGATTAACTCGGAAATTAAAAATGTAATGCGTGAGAGGGATAGTCTGTATAAAAGAGCCATTTTACATAAAAGTGAAGACATATGGACAGAGTATAAATCAAGACGAAATGCTATCGTGAGTAAAATTAGGAATGAGAAAGACAATTATTTTGCTGCAACCATAGAAAAAATCAAAAAAATCCAAGGGAGCTGGAAAAATCTAAAGACCCCTCTGCCGGGTAAAACTGAAGCAATACAGAGCGAAATTCTATTTGGAACAAAGATTGAGAGAAATTTAATCATTTTTTTTATAGATAGTATCAGTGAGTTTATTCAGAATATACCGCAATAAAATATAGTTAGCAATGCCCCAAGAAGTCCAACCTCAACTAATATTTTCCAGAATTTTGAACCAATATCAATGGCTAAATTGAGACAAGTCGTTAATAATCTAAAAAATGTAGGCGGGGGTGAAGATGGAATCTCCAAACAGATTCTTTGTGATGTCTTTCATGTTGCTGGAAATAGGCTGTTGGACGTCGTAAACACCTCACTTTCAAATGGCGTCTTCCCGGAGTCCTTGTCTAATGAGTTTCGTCCTATCAATACTGTTCCTGTATATAAAAAGGTCTTAGAAGTATGTGTAAAAGAGCAATTACTGCAGTTCTGTGATAACCAAATTATAGTTCCTAACCAATCTGGCTTTCGTGAACGTCATTCATGTGAATCTGTACTTCTGAATATCTGTGATAATTTTTTAAAGGCAATTGACTGAGGTAATTATGTGTTGGCTGTGTTTTTGGATTTTAAAAGGGCGTTTGAAAATGTTGATAGAGATATATTATTGGGTAAGTTAGAGAACATAGGAATTAAGCTGAACGTTTTAAAGTGGTTAAAGTCTTATTTGTGTAATAGGTTACAACGTGTGAAGTTTAATAATGCTATGTCTGAAACTGTAAATGTCGATGTCGGTGTGCCCCAAGGTACTGTTCTGGGTCCATTGTTGTTTTTATTTTACATTAATGATATGGTTAGGATGGCTCAAAAATCAAATATTATTTTATTTGCTGATGATACTATGCTCTATATAGTTGGTCAAAATCTACAGCAAATAGTTTGCGACATGAACATAGAACTTGGCAATTTGTTTGACTGGCTTTGTAACAATAAGTTAAGCTTAAATACCACAAAATCAAAATTTTGTATATTTGGTAGACGGTCGAAGACATCTTCTATTGACATTGAAAGTGTAAGTATTTGTGTGGATAGACAGAAATTAGTTTACCGAGGATTAAATTAAATATCTCGGAGTAATTTTAGATTCGAACTTAACTTTTCAGACTCATGCGGATTATATCATGAGAAAGTTTGCTAAAAAGGTAGGGTTCATTAATAGGGTGGGACAAAACTTATCAATGAATACAAAAATAACGTTATTTAATGCTATAGCTCTTCCGCATTTACAATTTTGTTCAACTCTTTTATATAATTTACCGCAATATAAAATCTCTCAATTGGAAAAAATGCAAAATAGGGCAATGAGAACAATATATGATGATGTAACCGCTATACTCAATGCTTAATTCCGTGCTCTATAAAGGTTGGCTCGAATTTAATAAATTGCCTAACGACTTAAAAATCTGTAATAATATAAATAGTTTTAAACGATTATTAAGAGTACATATTTTAAAATTGTTTTATTAGGCCCATCTTTTTTTTTATATTTAATTTTTGTCGTTTTAACCTCTTGGTATTTTATATGTAGCAATTTGCAAATAAAGATTATTATTATTAAATTCATTTAAGTAATTAAACGTTGTATTAATAATTGTGGAAACTGTTTTCTTTGAACAAAAAAAAAAAAGTTTAATATTAATTTTTGCCTTAAATGTTTATTTATTTTTTTCAATCGCAATAGCATTTTTGAATTATTTTTTTGCTTCATTTTTACAAGGCAATTATTATTATTATTTTTTTTTTGAGCAATAGAATAATAATAATATCATTTATTTAGCATAATGGCTACATACAAAAAACTGATATCAAAAAGAGTATACAAAATGCATAAGGTTGCAAGAAGAAAAAAATACAAAAACATTGAGAAGCACGATAAACTAACCATTGAAAAGTGATAAAAACTAACCTAGACTAAAAATGGTAAACATATAAAAGTTTAAAATTGTAAATAGAATTCCAAGATTAATATTAAAAATAATTGATAATATAAAATGGTAAAGTTAAAATGGTAAAGATAAAATTGTGTTTTTGCTTCATTTTTTCAAGGCAATTTTTATTTTTTATTTGAGAAATAGAGATAAAATTATATTGATTTAAATTTTTGACATAGAACCATACATTTTTAATTTTTTTTTTAATTCAAGTAATTAAATTCTTGTTTTCTTTGACCAAAAAAAAAAAGTTTAATATTAATTTTTGCCGCAAATGTTTATTTATTGTTTTCAATCGCAATAACGTTTTCGAAAATTGAGTCTAGAAGCTTTTTCGATTTACTTTTTTTCCTTCATATCTTCAAGGCAATTATATATTCTTTTTTTTTTTTAAGCAATATAGGTAAAAATATATTGATTTAATTTTTTTTAATTTATTTCACTTTTATTAAAATTTTCATGTTTTCTGATTGATCCTCAGTTGAAATTACTTTTAATTTTCGTCACATATTTCAAGAAATTCACTTTAAGCAGTTGAGGTTTAAACTCCATTTTTTCCAGGTTTTAGTTTTTGCTACGAAATTTAAATACATTTTTAGGTTTCCCAAACAACGGATTTTTTTTTTCATATTCTGTAGCAAAAACATTTTTATTGCCACTTTTTTCAGGAATTAGTTTAAAATAAATTAAATAATTTTTTTTTAAGAAGCCAGATTTTTTTTTATTAATTGGGTTCAATTTACAGTTTTTTTTTTCATTCATTTAGGTAATTTTGCTCTAAGCTAAAAAACCTTATAATCACTTTTTTTATTATTTTTTTAATGCGTTTGTCTTTTGGCTGTAAGTATTTCTTCCCATTTTTAAGAATTTCGGAATAATAATTTGGTACTTCCAGGCATTTGACGGAACTAATTTTTCGCGATTTTCAGTCTTTAGTCAAAGGAATTTTAAGCCATTTAAATAAATTCCTCTTTTGATATTTGGAATATGTTTTTAGGACTTTTAAAGGATTTTATATGATTTTCGGGCTATTGGGAATAGTTACTTATTTTTCATGAAATTAATTCCAAGGCCTTGAAATAAAATTTTTTTGTTTATTTTTACTGCTTTAGTTATTTAGCAGACTACTTGGAAGTAATAAGACAGTACTTCCCAAATTAATATTCAAATTGAAAAAGTTGACCCATTAAACCATTAATTGCATTATTATCATCGATCGTAATAAATTATTTGCCTTATTTGTGAATTAAATTAATAATAACATCCATTTTGATTATGCAAATCCTCTGTGAAATGGATAAAACTGATTTATTTTATCGAACGTTCAATCATTTTATTATTTCTATTTGGATGTCAAAAAAGAGCTTCATCGCACCGGAAACAATAAATAACCCGTGGGATACGAACTGTATATTTATCGGAAAGTATTGGGGATCAAGTTAAAGCCTTTTTCCATAAATTCCCGCTTATGGATGCGACACATCTCCCAGGAATTGTTTTTCCATTGTCACTTTCAGATTTATACAATAGTTGTTTACTCTTGGTTTTCTGATGGGGAAAGTTTAACATTTTGCCCATTTCATTATTATACTCTTACGACATTCGTGTTATTCTTGTAAGATTAATACTGAATCGTGAGGGAGACGTGTTATGCTTTGATGTTATTTTTATCACAAAGCAAACACCTGTAGAAAGGGGGAAAATAATGGAGTATAATGTCAGGTCTAGACTGGGAAATATTATTCGTTTTTTTTTGTAAGTATAATTTCAAGGTATTAAAAAAAAATTTGGTAAAAAATATTTTTTTATTGCTTAACTGCTCGATTTTGGGAAGAAGTTTTGAAATTTTAATATCCAGGGATCAGTTCAGAAACGCAGTTTATTTTTGTAATTAAGGGTGTGTTTCTAATAAATGAAAAATCCAAAAAAAGTAGGAAAAATTATGGTTGTAATTAAAACAAATTAATCGATTCATTTTTGATCTTTGATTCATTTTGAAATTTAAACTGTGTTTCTAATAAATTTATTGGCAAAGAAAAATCCAGAAAAAATTGCAAAAGTGTTGGTTATAATTTTAAAAAAAATTACTGCTATAAGAGAAACTTTAAAAAAAAGTTTTCTAATATATAAATTTATGTATTTTTTATTTCTTGAAGGGCTAATTTAAAAAAAATTTAATTGTTTAATTTTCTTTGAAAAAATATAAATTTTTGATGGATGAAGGAAATTTAAAGAATAAATTGGAATTATCACATTTGAATATGTACCCTATTTTTTATTTCTTAAAGGCAATCCAGATAAATTTTAACTTTTTCTAGTCAATAAAAACTGATAAATATGATGAAATAAGTGCCTTTCTTTCTGGAGATTTTTTCCAGGCAGTTGATATCGACTATTAATGATTTAATAAAAATTGCCGATTTTTTTTAATTAGACAGTTGCACAGTAAACTTTAATTTTTTTTCCAGGATTTTGAAGTAAATTTTCAAAACCTTCATGCTATTGCTTTATTTTTTCCAGGCATTTGAAGTAATCTTCCCAGTCATTCTGACTATTTCCTTATTTTTCCAGGCATGTGAAGGCATTTTAAGCAAGTATTAAAATTAAGTTTTTATTATTTCCAGGCAGTTGAATTAAAAATTTTTTTCTTTTTTTTTGCTGATGATTATTTTTGGTCTGGAGAAAAAAAACTGGAAATTTATCTTTGCTGATACAAAAGAAAAGGTATAATAATTGCAAAAACTTATACAAATTAAATAATTGATGAACAAAATTAATTTAAGCAATATTTTCTTTAGTTTCTTACAGGAAGTAATTTTTTCCAAGCAGTTCCCAATCCTAATTTTTTTTAAGCAGCTATGAATGGTGAACTAATGAAATCTGACAAATGCAGGGAAATACAAAATGGCGTAGAAGATATTTTTTAACTGCCACAATTGCTTAAAACAAAATAATAACAACACATAAATTAATTGCAAATGCCTAATTTTTTTTACAACTGCACAAAAAAACGTACGTAAATTATATTAAAAAAAAAAGTCCCGACAATAAAAAAATATAGTTTTACCAAAAAATGTAAATTTAGGAATGAATGGGAATTGATTTGAATTACTTAGACAAATTTTTTTCTATGTTACATTTTTCTCTTTGGAAGAAATTAAAAATTACTTCCTATAAAAACTATCCCTTAAATAATTTTTTTTTCATCAATTTTTTAATTGAAATAGTTTTTGAAATTATATTCTTTTCTTGAATCAGTAGAGATTAATAAAAAAAAGCACAAAATTTTTTATTCTAACTGCTTGAAAGAATTAAATAAAAAATGTCTGTACAACTGTCTAATTAAATTTCTTTTAGTGAATTATTAAATAAATCTTGAAAAATACAAAATGGCGTAGATGATGTTTATTTTTTAACTGCTAAAATTGCTTATAACATAATAATAACAAAGAAAATATTAATTAATCACAGCTGCTTAATTTTTTTAGAACTGCTTAATATATAAACGTAATACGTAAATTATATAAAAAAATCATGGACATGGACATGGACATTGATTTAAATTACTTATACTAAATTTTTTTTGTGCTTTGTCTAAATTAAAAAAAAAACATAAAAAAATAAAAAAATCTTAAACTGCTGTTGATTGAATTGATTGACTTGACTGAACTGGCAAATATATATTTTTTTTATTGTGTTTTCCTCTTTAGCAGAAATTAAAAATTGGAATGAATTAAAAAAAAAACAAGGGCATAAAAAAAAAATTAGGTTAATTACCAAAAAAAAAAAAATTGAATTTGGTCGCCAAAAAAATTTAAAGATTCATTTAGATATTTACACAATTTTTTATTTCTTAGAGACAATTGAGGTAAATTTAAATTTTTTCCAGTCAATTTGACAACCAACATTTTTTTTGCGCCCCAACAGGGCACCTCGATAAAATGCAACCATAAAATCAACAAAAAAAATCTGCCTTGGAGATACTATATAATTGCTTGAAAATATAAGTGGAATAAAGGGAATTAGTCAGTTCTTCATAATTACATTTTATAATATTTTTATCTGTAAGTGTGATTTTATACTTTGACTCTAAGAGGAGGCACTCGTTGCTTAATTTAAATATTTTTCTTCTTTTTACAAAAGAAACCGGAAATTAAACTGCGAATAATAATTGCGAAAAAAAAATCAATTAAAAAATTGATTCGGGTTTTATTAGCTTTTAGTTTTTTTTTATTTGTTTGAATTTAATTCTTAAATTTGTTTTTTTTTAATTTCGGAGCAGCCTATAGCTAAATATTGCCTCTTTGCATAAGTTTTTATTTTTTTTTATTTTAATAAAAAGATGATTATTATTATTATTATTATTATTATTATTATTATTATTATTAATATTAATGGAAAAAAAATAAGGACTCAAATTAAAAGTAGCTGCTTATTTTTTTTTAGAACTGCTTAAAAAACGTACGTAAATTCTAAAGTACAAAAATTTTGAATTTTGCGCCAAAAAAAAAACAGTTTTATTAAAAAATATAAATTTACAAATACATGGAAATTGATTTAAATTACTTATACTTAACTCAAGAAAAAAAAACAAAACATTAGTGTTTTTCATTAAAAAAAAAATAAATAAAAAAACTGGATTGTAGTATAATTATAAACAATAAAAAGGCAAATAAAACTCATGTTCGAAATTTTAATATTGCCGACGTTTTGGCCTATATTAGGCCATACTCAGGGCGATAAAAAGTAAAAATCTATTATCGATAAATATCGCACGTACAATAAATGTAGTTAACCAGCAACAAATATAATGATTAATCTAGTTCTTAAACAGAAGTGAAGGAAAAAAAATGATTTAATTACAACAATATTTCACCGTCTTCACTACTAGTTTTTAAGCGATACGAAATTGTATAAAAATATAATATTTTTAATTATTAAATAACTCTTTTAAAAAAAAGTCAAAATTTTTACCTCTCGCTGGTCCCAATACCATTGTACATGCAATAGATAGGCAGGCAATCCCCCATACATCGATATTTGCATTATGAGACGACCAACGAGGGAACAAGAATTTGACTGTCATTCATACCATAAAATGTTAAATAAAGACTTATGCGTATAATTTGTCAAGCAGAAAATGATAGCGAAAAAAAATTATTGAATATTCAACCATACAAGAACAATTTAATAAAAATATCAATAATCAGGAAAAAAAAAATTATCCTGAAGTAGTTAAAAGAATTAGAGAAAGGATAAAAAAATAACACAAAAAAGCACACAATAAATTTAAAAAAAAAACACATAAAAGCGTAAATAAATTTAAAATGTCCAAAAAACATTTTTTTTCACACTAACCTAAAATTATAGTGAAAAATAACTGCGAAAGCATAGAAATCAAAGGGCATATTAACTATGAAGACTAAATATTTGCCTTAAAAAATCATATGCAAAAAGTTAATAAAAATAAATCAATTATTCTTAAAATAGATCGAGACAAAAATATTTTAATTTACGAAACAATGACAAAAAAAATATATTTAGACCCTAAACATAATTTTTGATTTAGTTGGCACGAAATGGTAAAAACTGTTTTTTCTTTTTTAAATGTTTGATAAATCCCTTTTTATTCCACGCATATATAACGGTCGCGCTTGAATAAAACATTTTATAAAATTCTCCCCAAAAAAAAAACTATAAATAATACACACTTAAAACAAACGAACAAAACTCCATTATTTTCGTCCGTGACGATGCTTCATCCGTGGGGATTTCCACCGTTGCAATTAAATGTAGAAAAACAATAAAAATGTAATAACCGGGACCGTCCAGAGTCCCGTTAATTCCCGACTAAACCCCCGTTCTATCCCGCGTTTGATTTATTTGATTTTCGCCTTTTGCACGCGAAAGAGTTTTCCGTAAAATGCCACTTGACAACCGTATTGGATGCGCCCCTAAGGGTTTTATTTTTAGTCTATTGAGTGACGGCCGTAGAAACTAGAGGTTTTATATTAAAATCGTTAGGACTTTTAAAGGGGAAAATTTGGAGGGAAGTAACCGTTTATCAACCTAACGAACCAAAAAAGGGAAAAGGTAAACGTAAACGCCGCTTTTTGTTTATACAAGTCCCGGGTTGTGTTGATTTTTGTTTATGCGGCGTAAAAGCCTCTTTTTTTTAATGCGTAATGCTTTGGTTTTTTAGCAGACTGTGTATTGAAATTGGTTTACGGTAAATTACATGAGAGTGTGATTTCTCACTAGTGAGCAGTCAAACGAAAACTGAAGTTTTCCATACAAAGGCGCTTTTAAATTATTATCAAAATCAGGACTATAGTCTATAAAATTATGAGACTTCTACTAATCATTATGTTCTTTCAATGAGTTAAAAAAAAACCATAATGAATTTAATTCACGCCTTTAGTACTTGAAACATTATTGAATTTTTCCAGGCAATTGACTCCAACTTTTCTCGTTTCTGCTCTTTAATTTATGCCTTTAGGGCTTAAAAAATTGTTAAATTTGTCTAGGCAACTGACACTATTTTTTCGTGGTACTAAAAATCCATTTTTACAATGGTATTTCAATGACTTTAAATGATTTTTTTTTAGCCCAATGAATTCTTGAATTTTTCCAACCAATTTAATCTACTTTTTCCACGTTTATAGGCTCTAAAAGTGATCTTGGCTAAAAAACCGTAATTCAATTTATGTCTTTGGGACCTGAGGAATTGTTGAATTTTTCCAGGCAATTGACTCCAATTTTTCAGACACTAAAAATCCATTTTTCCAATGAGTTTAAATTAATTTTTTTAGTCCCTTTAACTATTGAGTTTCTCCAGGCAATTGAAGCATTTTTTCCAGATTTTCTAGGGTCTAAAACGGATTTTAGCTTAAAAACCCTAATATTTCCATACGCCTTTAGGACCTGCAAAATTGTTTAATTTTTCCAGGCAACTGGCACCAATTTTTTTGTGGTTTTAAGGCACTAAAAATCAACTTTACCAATGAGTTTAAATAAATTTTTTTCATCTAAATATTTTTGAATTTTTTCCAGGCAGTTAAAGCCATTTTCTAGGCTCTAAAAGTGGCTTTGACTAAAAAAACGATAATAAATTTAATTTGTGCCGTTAGGCCCTGGAAATTCTTGAATTTTTCCAGGCAATTGAAGCCATTTTTCAGGTAAAGCCGATTTTGGCTAAAAAACCATAATAAATTTTATTTATGCCTCTAAATCCTGAAAAACTCATACATTTTTCCAGGCAATTGACATCAATGTTTCGTGGTTTTCAGGCATTAAAAATTCATTTTTCCAATGTTCTTTCAATGGGTTTAAGTACATTTTTTTGGTACCATTGATTTTTTAATTTTTCCAAACAATTGAAGCCTTTTTTCCCAGGTTTCTAGGCTGTAAAACAAATTTTTGGCTAAAAGATCATAATGAGTTTAATGTATGCCTTCAAACCCTGAAAAATTGTTGAATTTTTTCCAGGCAATTGACATCAATTTTTCCTGGTATTCAGGCACTAAAAATCCATTTTTCCGTTCTTCTTTCAATGAGTTTAAATCACCTTTTTTGGTTTAATTAATTTTTTAATTTCTCCATGTAATTAAAGCAATTTTTCCAGGTTTCTAAGCTCTAAAATTGAATTTGGCCAAAATACCATAATGAATTTAATTTATGCCTTTAGGACCTGAAAAATTGTTGAATTTTTTCAGGCAATTGCACCAATTTTATTCGTGGTTTTCCGGCGCTAAAAATCCATTTTTCCAATGAGTTTAAATTAATTTTTTTAGTCCCTTTAACTATTGAGTTTCTCCAGGCAATTGAAGCATTTTTTCCAGATTTTCTAGGGTCTAAAACGGATTTTAGCTTAAAAACCCTAATATTTCCATACGCCTTTAGGACCTGCAAAATTGTTTAATTTTTCCAGGCAACTGGCACCAATTTTTTTGTGGTTTTCAGGCACTAAAAATCAACTTTACCAATGAGTTTAAATTAATTTTTTTCATCTAAATATTTTTGAATTTTTTCCAGGCAGTTGAAGCCATTTTCTAGGCTCTAAAAGTGGCTTTGACTAAAAAAACGATAATAAATTTAATTCGTGCCGTTAGGCCCTGAAAATTCTTGAATTTTTCCACGCAATTGAAGCCTTTTTTCCCAGGTTTCTAGGCTGTAAAACTAATTTTTGTCTAAAAGATCATAATGAGTTTAATGTATGCCTTCAAACCCTGAAAAATTGTTGAATTTTTTCCAGGCAATTGACACCAATTTTTCGTGGTATTCAGGCACTAAAAATCCATTTTTCCGTTGTTCTTTCAATGAGTTTAAATCACCTTTTTTGGTTTAATTAATTTTTGAATTTCTCCATGTAATTAAAGCAATTTTTTCCAGGTTTCTAAGCTCTAAAATTGAATTTGGCCAAAATACTATAATGAGTTTAATTTATGCCTTTAGGACCTGAAAAATGATTGAATTTTTCCAGGCAATTGCACCAATTTTATTCGTGGTTTTCCGGCGCTAAAAATCAATTTTACCAACGAGTTTCAATTAATTTTCTTAGTTTAATTATTTTTGAATTTCTCCAGGCAATTAAAGCAATGTTTTCCAGTTTTCTAGGCACCAAAAGTAATTTTGACCAAAAACCTATAATAAGTTTAATTCATGCATTTAAACCTGGAAAATTATAAATTTTTTTCAGACAATTGACATCAATTTTTCATGGATATCAGACACTAAAAATCTACTTTTTCAATGAGTTTTAATTAACTTTTTGGCTCGATTAATTCTTGAATTTGTCCAAGCAATTAAAGTCAATTTTTCAGGCAGTTACGGTGACTTGATAACCTTTCTCTAATAAGTTTAATGATATTTCTCCCATGACTTTAATTTGACTTTTTTAGGCTCTGAATAATTATTGTTTTTTGAAAGCAACTTTTGACAATTGTTGGTTCCACATTTTTCCATGAAATTTTATGCCACTTTCCCAAATTTGTAACGGTTAAAAAAAACTGATCGTATAAACTAATCTAAAAAAACAGGTCAATAAATGTAATCTTTTATCTAATCGTGCGGCCATAAAATCTATAATATACGAAACCGTGTTAGGAAAATAATTTAGGGTTTTGCCTTATTGAATATAAACCAATTTTTCCATGATTTAAGAGTGGTAATATAAAAAATGCAATAACAGTTAAACAATTTTTATCCCAATAAAACAATAAATTTGCCTTTTTTCCTTCATCGAAGCTCTGATGGAATTTAATGTTCTTATAAGAAAACAAATTAATAATTTCAGTCTAATTCTAATGGCCCATTACAAGAAATCGCTTACAAATTCGCATATTGACTTAAAATGCACAAACAAGCATATTCAATCCGTTTCTCGCTAACTCTGGGATAACTGCTTAATCGATTTTCCTGTGAGCTTCCAGGCATATCTGCAAATATGCGTTATTCAAATAGACAGGTACTGTATTATATTCAGCGAAGGACCATTTCGAATAAATAGATTTTCTTATGCTCCAGGTGTTCCCTTTGGAATTTGGTCAACTGGAACGGGAATGATCCTTTCACATTTCTTTGATGTGAATATATAAATTCTATTGTTAAAAATGTTTATCCAGCTATAACTGCTGCAGGCCACTGCTTAGTAATCCAACTTTTATCCATTTAAAAACGAGTTTGCTAATAAAACTAACTGTAACAGATTCAAAATTAAATTCCCCTAAAAGTTTTAAAAATGTTTAACTAAGTTATATAAAATATAAATAAACGTGCCTCATATCACTTTAAGTTATGCATAATTTCCTTTTAAACATTCAGAATATTGCTCGATATTTCAAAAAATTAAATCCTTTCACATTTCTTTCATGTAAATATATAAATAGTTTTCATATTCTATTGTCAAAAATGTTTATCCAGTTATAACTTCTGAACGCCACTGCTTAGTAATCCAACTTTTATTCATTTAAAAACGAGTTTGCTAATGAAACTATCTGTAACAGATTCAAAATTAAATTCCCCTAAAAGTTTTAAAAATGTTTAACCAAGTTATACAAAATATAAGAAAACGTGCCTCATATCACTTTAAGTTATGCATGATTTCTTTTTAAATGTTCACAATATTGCTCGATATTGCCAAAAAAAAATTCATATAACGATGGTCGCATGACCCCAATTGCTTGCTTATCTTTCCGCATGGAGAAACATAATCGTTATCCTCCCCCATACGCTAGGGAGGAAGTGGCTGGAATATTCCACCGTGAAAATCTATTTACTCAAATTGGGTCGCGTTGAATGAATTATTTAAAAATTTGCCCTTTTTTAAATCAATCCGGAGCTGTATGTTACAAACAAACGTTCCCTTTTAAATTGCATTTGGTTCGATTTTTTGTTACCTGAAGTTTCCCCGATCTTTTTATATTTATTTCGTTAATTTTATTTAATTTTTAAAGGGAAAAACAACGTGAAAAGCGGAGGAAAAACTAACGGAGTGGAAAACAAAAGGGGCGGAATTATTAATGTTCTTCTTCTGATGTCTCAGTAGCCGCGAACTTTTTGTTTTTATTTAATTATGGTGCGGATTTCGGGCGAATTTTAAGCAGATTTTTCTTACTAAACGTTTTATTTAATGTTTTTTTTTTTTTGATTAAGTGGAATAGTTTCAGTTATGAGAGGATTTAAGGATTTTTTTTTTGGAAAAAGGACTGGTGTTATAATATTTTTTTAAGAGTATTAAATAGAGGAATTATAACTGGGTCTTGTTTTACTAATTTACTACTTGCTTGCAGACGGTCATTTAGTTATTCCAATAAATAATGCAAAAACACCAAGTATTAAGAGGTCAAAACATGTTAAATTTTTTTCACGATCATAATTATGTAGGACAGCCTTATTCATCTTAAAAGAAAGTTATATTCATAATTTCAATTTCAGTGATTAGTGAAATAAAAGAAGGGAAGAATGTTTTCAGATAATTCAACTTAATTTTACAATAAAAAAGCAACTTGTTACATTTTGATTCAGGAAATGCCTTCCACTGATCATGATTTTAATTGCCTGGAAGAAACAATTTTTTTCCTGAAAAACATACATTATTAACCAGGAAATTAAAAAAAAATATATTTTCAGTAATATTTTATAGAAAAGGGTTTTCAGGTTGTTTTTTAATATTTATTTGTTAATTTATTCATATAAAATTAAAAAGAAAAAAATCAGCGGCGGGATTTGAACCGCAGGACTGCCAGTTGTCATAAGCCCAGTCCCTTATCATTACGCCAACTGAAGGGAAATCTTTGGAGATTATGAGATTCTGTCATTTAAACTTAATTTTCTCAAAAACCACTCAGAATATTTTAATGAAACAAATTGCGTTAGATTCAAAAATAAATATTCTAAAAATGTTTGTTTCTGTTTGAGTTAGTCTCCAACTAAATTTTTTCAATTATCCGGGCCTAAATTATGAGTTGAGTCCTGAAGTTCGTTATCCTTGACCGACCCTTAGTCATTCAAACTCGATTTTGTCAAAAACTACTCAAAATATTTTATTGAAACAAATTGCGTTAGATTCAAAAATGAATATTCTAAAAATGTTTGTTTATGTTCAACAGTCTTCAACTAAAAGTTTTTAAGTTCCGGACCGAAATTAGGTGTTGACTCCTAAAGTTCATTGTCCTTGACTGACCTTTAGTCATTCAAACTCGATTATCTCAAAACCACTCAGAATATTTCAGGGAAACAATTTGCGTTGGATTTAAAATTAAATAGTCTTATTCTCTTCTTCATGTTTCTAAAGAAAAACTTCATAAAGCACACAAAGTTTTAATTAATTTTTTAATGTTATTCTATTACAGGAATGGGTAAGAATACAATGAACACTTGTACAAATACCTATTTAATAAAAAAATATAAAATATATTTTTTAAAGCTATATTTTAGTGACAAGTAACTGACAAATTTAGAAATCCATTATCGGGGATACAGTATAGTCATTCATCACTTCGTCCAGGAAGTTGAAATAAATTTTCTAAATTAGGAAAAAAAAAAATTTGTTATTAATTTCAATTTGATTATATTGTAAGAATATTATTTTTATTATTTTTATTATTATTATTATTATTGTAATTTTTTGGTATCCTGGGTAAAATGTCCATAATCATTTAACAAGAAACTGTGACAATGTCTACCAAGAAAAGGATGATATGTACAAATTTATATATGCAAATTGTATGTTTCCAAAAAATAGATACTTAGTTTCTCCCACTCAAGCACAGACATCCAGGAATTTACTGATTATAAAATTGGTCCTAGAAAAAAAAATTGTGAACGGGAAATAATTACATAATTTAATATTATCCTTACTAGTTCCTTGTAAATCGTTGATTTTCATTGGTTCATCTATTTACAATGATAAATTTATCAATCGCAAGCTGGCTGTTTAATATGCCTAGTATATAAATTTGTGCAGATTTATCGGTTGTGATAGTCGGCAAACAAAATAAGAAGCAAGCCAGCAGAGGAGCTTTAAAAATCAGACCGTTTTCATAACAGACATATCATCGGCATACTAGTTATTTTTAATATATCTAATATAAGTCCTGAATGTTTTTAAAGAGCTTTATCGATATTATCCCCCGCGTCGATATTACCAGTGGAATTGAAGAGACTTTGTTCAACTAGATTTGATTTAGTTCCATAGCTAGATTTTCATATTTTGTCATTTTTTTCCTACGTCAATAATGAGACCAGTTTTGTTGCTTTTGTCGCAAATGACGATTTTAGGTTTATCGTAGTCAATTGTCCTATCAGCCGTTATGGGTCGATCCCAGTAAGGCACCATACCACAATGGCGTTAATCGAAGTATCCAATATTTTTATTATTAAGGAGTGTAGATAGCGGGTTCAATGCTAAGCAATCGTGATGACAAAGAATCTCCTTGGAAAATTAATCTAAAAAATATTACATCTTCAGAGTATCAATACATATAGTTTTTCTTAACAAATATTGAACAGGCACAACATTATGATGAATTGTTACGTTCATCTTCTTGCTAAGGTCCGACTTTTTTTTTACTATAAGGTTATGTAGTACCTCTCTCACTTTGGTACATACCTTGCGGATTTCCAGTACTTTTATTATCCAGTTATGAGGGACAAAATATTATTATTATTATTATTATTAAAAAAAAAATACTGGTTCATAATTCAATTTCCTGTAAGAGGAAACCGATTTTTGTTCAGTTCCTGAAAAATGAAAAAAAAATAATTTTTTATTCCAGGCAATTAAAATTTCGAAAATATGCTTTTATTTTTAAAAATAAAATTAAATATTAGGTAACTTACTTATATACTTATAAACCTTCTAAAACGAGCTTTTTTAAAAAAATAATCGAATACTCTATAAAAAAAAAAACAATAAACCATCTCTTTTCCTCTTTCAGAACTCCAGAACAATGTCCCTCGGTCGTCTCTCTATTGGCCGAATCCTATAATCCGCACGTGCGCTATGGCGCAGCTATGGCTCTGGGTATCGCATGCGCTGGAACTGGCTTACGCGAAGCTATCGCTCTCTTGGAGCCCATGGTCATGTTCGATCCGGTCAACTTCGTCCGACAGGGGGCGTTGATCGCGTCCGCGATGATTCTGATCCAGCAAACCGAGCAGACCTGTCCCAAAGTGAACTTTTTCAGGCAGACCTACGCGCAGGTAAGAGACCGTTTATTGAATTTTTATGCATGTGACAGACTCTCAGTTATCAATTATATATATCTCTCGATTGTTCAAAAGGGTTTGATGTTATTGATCATGCAATAATTGCAAAGTTACATTAGCAGCATCACTTTCTATAACAAGAGATCTCTTTTGGGATTTTTTTGGTTGAGGTTGAAATTCATGGAAATCATTTAACTTGATCCAAGGAAATTAATCAATCTTTAGTTATGTCTCAGTAATCTTAATTTTGTCCTAAGAAATCCAGATACAAACTGAGATGATTGACTGGAAAAATACTGCAATGAAAATATTTGGAAAAACTGAGAAAGCTTGAATAAGAGATTAATGCATGTGATTTTTAAAACAGAGACTAACGTTCAGATATTCATCTTCGGAGTAGGGAATTCAAAGGTGACGATGAAGCCTGAGGTTATATATGAACCTGTCAAGTTGAAGAATGTGAAAGTGGAAAATAAAGAAGGACTAAGAAATTTCATTTTCAAGAAATCTGAAAAAAGTTGAAAATTGACGTTGAAAGACAGATACTATTTAAAAAGTTTTTTCTTTGAATCTTCTTGGTTGAGGTTGACCTTCATGGAAATAATTTAAGTTGATTTAACGAAATCTGTATATAGAATTTAAATGTTTCACCTTATTAATCAATTTCTGGGGTAATCCTATATTTATGAACTTAGATAATTTACTGAAGAAATACTGCAATGAAATATCTGGTTTCCAGAAACTGGAAACGTTAGAGATGAAACTTTGAAATTTATGCATTTGACTGTAAATGTGTAAGGTGAAAATGTAGATCAATCAAGATAGAGACTGACGTTAAGATATTCATTCATTCATCTCTGTGAGTGTTGTTGTAAGGTATTTCATAATTACTGAAATAAAAAATTCCTAGTGTTTATTTATTTTGAATTATTTTATTGTTTTTTTTTTATCTATTCCTGAAAGAACATTTTTTAGGTTAAAGTCAACGAACATTTTAGCTATTTTTACAAAAGTATAAACATTTTTAGGAATTTTAAGTTGATTTCTATTTTTTTTTATTCGGTACCTCAAATATGACGATTTAAAGTAGTTGAATTCTTATTTATTTAACAACCTGATTAGAGATTTTAATTTAATTTGATTTTAATATGTTAATATAATATGATTTTTAGATAATTAACTGATTTAGAGTTTCAAGATTTGGAGAAAGGGTAACTTTTAAAAAGCTTCTCCAGGCTGTTAATAAAGTTATTTTGTGGAAATTACTTATAGATAATTTGGTATAAAAAATATTTAATTTCTTGAAAGAAAAGAAATATTTTAACTTTTCCAGGAAGAAAAATTATTTCAAATTTTATTTTAAATACTTTAAGACAGAAAAACTTCAGAGATTTTGAAAATTTCCCATTTTCTATGCACTTCAAATAAATATATTTTTTAGAAGATTTTTTCTTTGTTACAAAGAACAAAACTGTTTATTTATTTATTTTGTTTGTGTTTATTTATTCCTGAAAGAACGAAAAATAACACGTTTGTTTAAAGCGTTATAGTTTTTATGATCCTAAAATACACAATTTCTGATTTGGTAAATATACAATCCTAAGAAATTGTTCATTAAGATAAGAATCAATTCCTAACCCTAATTTATTATTAAATTATTTATTAATTATGAAATATTCTTGTTGTCATTAAGAATATGGCTGGTAAATAGCCTGAATTTTACTGGGTTATTAAATAGGCCATAATAATTAAATTAATTATTATCCGAGTAGAATAATCAGTAAAAAAACTCAAAAATAATTTTGTCCTTTTTTTCACATCATTATAATTAATTTCATTGCATTTACAATTAAGATACGATTCAGTAATTATATTTTACTTATTAATGAAATTATTATTATCGGACTTATAACTGAGTTAGGCCTTTTCTTATAAAAAAATACTAAGGGTTCACTTATAAGTCAACGAACATTTCTATAACTATTAAAAATATTTTTATAAACATTTTTTAGATACATAGTTTGTTGTTTTTTTAATTTAGATACTTAAATATGATGATTTTAATAAATAAATAAAAGCTTCAACTGCTTCTGATTTTATTTAAAAAACTTGGAATTTTTAATTTTTTTACGACTCTTACCAATATTCTCATAACTCAACAAATATGTACAAATTGCTCAATTAAAATTATTAGGGACCTATTTTAGAGTTTTTCGGAAATGATCGATTAATTAAATAAAGTGAGTTTTTTTTTGTTAAAATTGAATTAATATTTTGAAAATTAGTTATCCGATAATTGCGTAAATTTTTTGAATTATATGAATTGCAATTTGTCGGTCATTTTAAATTTGAAAACTTTTCTAGTGGAAGGTATTTTGTGGAAATAATTTAAAAATAAACTTTTGAAGGAATATTAATTTCTTTGAAGAAAAGTTTCCATTGTTTCAGGTAGTAGTTACGAAAAATCAAAAGTAACTTTAAATGCTTTTAGAAATTTAAGAGATTTTTAAAATTTCCCATTTTTGATGCATTTTAATTTGAATTAAAAAAAAATTAAAGTACATTTTTTCCTAGCAATCAAAAAGCCTGGAATGATTTATATATTTTCAATTATCTTATTCTTTGTTTTTATTTATTCCTGGAAGAAAATGACACAATTTTTAAGTGACATATAAAAACTATTTAAAATATTTTTAATGGTTGATAAATGTAATATATATCAAATGAGGCGTCTCATAGCAAAACTCGTCTCATCCATGTTAAGTCGTTCTACGCAAATTCAGAAAAACCTCTACTAAATTTATTTTTTTGGATACAATGACAAAAAATAATAATATAAAATGAGTTTTTAGAAAACACTCACATCAATTTATTTAAATGTAAAGTATCCTTTATCGGCTAAAATAAATAAACAAAAAGGGATAAGACAAGTTTTGATTAGTCATTTTGGATTTGACAAGTTATGCCGCAAAAAAAATTAAACAACGCCGAGTTTGAGAAGGGACATCTATATTTTTAAAAATACAAAAGTCTTAAAAGTTATCTTCTGCTTCTCGTGGTTCGCAAAATTGATCTTCTGGAACAGAATTAGATCCTATCAATGTCTGCGATACTCCATCTAAAACATCTTTATAAAACTTTAAATCCTGTTTGCTCTTCCATTCATTTCCAAAATGTTTTTCTAGTAAATTATCAACGTCCTTTAACTTGGCAGAATTTACTGGAGCTCCCATTGGAACAGTGTCTGGAGCAGAATGGTCCCATCTTTTCCTTTTTTTAAATCGACTTAGGTACCTCAGTATCCGAGTTATGAAATTCTTCTCCTCTAACCATAATATTATTTTCACCAGAGTTTTTACTCAATATAAACCTTTTAGCAAAGGAGAACTTAAAATGCCAAGAGCTAACAATTTTTTAAAAATCGCCAACTTGAGATTTCCAGTCCATAACCAGACAGTCTTGGCCTAAGTTTACTACAGTACCGTGTTTTTTAAATAAATCCAAATATATTTTAATTTCTTTTCAATTCTACCGAACACCCTATCAGGTGGTAATTATGAATGTCCAGGAACAGGAAAAATGATTTCTATGGATTTAATATTGGACGGTGCGATATTTATAAGAAAATGAGATAACATACCTATCATTGTTGAATTGCGATTTTGTCCACCGCATCAGCACATAGCCTTATGACCGAATAAGAGGACAAATCAGCTATATGTGTATAACTGCCTGCTATAATAAGCAATCTGGTCGGGGACCTTGGGATTGACCAAATTTTTTGCAGTCAATCATATTGCAGTCGACCTCTTTAAGTTTGGCAAAAAATGCATTGGCTCTTAGCTTGTGCACCCTTTTTTCTATCATCAATTGGTTTTTTTTATCGACGACTTTTTCTAATTTTATTTTTTCAGAAAGCCTTTGGAACATGCATCGGTTACAGGACTTCCAAATCCACTGTTGTATTCTTTTGAAAAAATGTGATAGAAAAAAGTTTTTTTTACTTTAAAAGTCGCTTTTTGATTGTAGAGCCTCCAAAGCTTGGAAACATTTAAATTACTACTCAAATAGTGCCGACTACCTGATTTAGAACGACAATAATGGCTTTCCACTCCAGAAATGTTCTCATGGCCACTCGCTTTTCGCGATCGCCACCACGATTTTCTCTGGGCAAAAGCCCAGTTTCAAGATATCGCGTGGCAATTCTTTGGATGCGATCCTTAGAGATATTAAGAATGTTCAAAAACGTTTTTTGGCAAACTTGTATTTCGAATTTTTGGCAACCGGACTTTTTCACAAAATACTTAACACTTACACCTTTTCGGCTGCTACCTACTTTTATATGTCTATCGCGCTTCGGTTGTGAACATTTACAAAATTTTAATATGTACGCATCTTGCTCCTTCTTAGTTTTCCCCTGATGAAAGTCATAAATATCTCGGCTGGTTAATCTTATACATTTGTATGTTTTTCCATTGTGACCGCAGGTAGGATATACTGGCAAACCTTTGGCGGAACGCCTAAAGTAGCAAAACAATTATCTCTAATACCCTGTCAATCTTGCAAAAAAAAAACATAAAATACCCTTCGCGTTTTAGTATTTTTCTTTTCCACTGAGATCTGTCACTGATATTTCTTTTGTATTTACCCCGTTCTGCGGGGATAATTTTTTGCTCCATATTAAAAATAACTAGTTAGTTTTATAAATTATAATTCCAAAAAGAAGTTAAAAACAAAGAATTTAGTAAGAATATCCCACAACAACTCTGTTATAACCTAAAGTAATCCAAATAATCTACAAAAATATAAAACGGGTGATACAAGCAGGCACGTGTTTCATGTTTTCGACTTCTGATTGACACATCAAGTGGATAAGGCAAGTTTTGCGATAACAGCAATATTTTACCGTTAAATTTTAATGGGATAAGTCAAGTGTTGGTGAATATTATTAAAGTAGAAGGAGCATATCAACCTAAAGAAAATATTGCCATATTTACCAGATTTTTCGTAAAATTTGGATAAGACGAGTTTTGCTATGAGACGCCTCAAATAATAAAATTTTTTAAGTACATTACAAAAAATAATGGATTAAACCTCTGTCTATGTTAAAAATTCAAAACGAAATTTGTTAAAACAAAAACAAAATTGATCAACTTCAAGAAAGTCATCTAGAAAATTACTCTAATAAAACAAAATAAACTTTGATGAATTTCGACGATATTCAAGCCATCAGTTCACTTCATTTAGACATAACAGGAAATAAATTAACCTAATTATCATTACTCGCTTTGACCATAAAATTCTCGTTAAAGAAACATATTTCCTAGAAATTGTCTAATCCATTTAAAATAAAATATTCAGTAGTCGTGAATTAAACATGAAACGAAACATGGAAAAATCATTTTATTGGTTTATAATATTAACCAGTACATTTAGTTTCATTAATCAAAGGATAATTAATGGTATATCTAACGTATAATAATACGTTTCTTTTGAAATATGTGTTACCAGCAAAAAAAAAAAAGAATAAGCACGTGTTATTTATTAAGCCCAAATATTTGCACCTTAATTATACACACAATATACAGTGAGTTCCACTTAAAGGTTAGCTACCCCTCTGAAATTTTTGTTTCTTGTCCAATTTTCAAAAACTTTTTTTTGTTGGTTAGATGGTCAAAAATGGCACTTATGAGCCAAGTTCGACATTTAGAGAAAGCAGGTCATGCTATATTATCAGGTCAATAGTATGATAATATGATCGATTGTTGTTTATTGAAGGATATTTCCAACCTTTGTGTTCTCAAGACGCATGCCAATTAGCCAAAAATTTTAAAAATATTCGTATTTAATTAAGAATGTTATTGCGCCTTTTAAAAATTTGACTCCAATTTATTTCAACACCCTGAATCCTATCATAACCAAATTTGGTACACTTATGTTTTAAGGGGTCCTGAACAATAATCCAGTACCATTTTTCAAAAATAAATATCGCTAATACTACTTCTCGATTTTTCGCACTTCAAACTTGAATACAGTAGACCATGACCTGCTTTCTCTAAATGTCGAACTTGGCTCATAAGTGCCATTTTTGACCATCTATCTAACAAAAAAAAGTTTTTGAAAATTGGTCAAGAAACAAAAATTTTTGAGGGGTGGCTAACCCTTAAGTGGGACACACTGTATTTGGATTTATGGTATACCTTATTGGCTAACTATTTATTCCTGTTTTTTAAAACCAAGTACATAATGATATATTTATTTAAAGGAATTATATTTTGAATTTTATTTATTTCATATTGTTCATTCAGTATAGTAACTTAGCAACAGAGCCAATGGAGTTGCCCAAGCAACATACGATAGTTAAATAAACGGTGTTTTTTCAAATATTATTATATAATTAAATATTTTCTTTTCAGGCAATTATTTTCTGCAAAAAAAAAACGTTTTTCATTATCCCTACCCTTACACCCACGCCACATAACTTACCAATAAAAAATTGTTTAAAAAAATCCATGTTTTTCAAAATAATATGCATGAATAACAGCTGGTTTCGTCGTCAATATCCCATCCAATAACACAGTTTGTTTATTTAAATTTAATATAATTATATATATGTATATTTATCAATATTTAATACAAAACAGTGCTATTAGATTGAATATTATGGATGAAAACATTGATTTTTTACAAGAATTTCGTACTGGTCAAATGTTTGGGGTGGGTGGGGGGTGTATGGGTTATCTTGAAGAAAAACAATGTTCTTGCAGAAAATATATATTCATTATTTAATTTAATAACACTGTTTATTCAAATTTAATATGAGTTTATACATAAATATTTAGTATTAAAACAGCCTTATTAGATTAAATAATATGGACGAGAAACAGTGATTTTTCAGAAGAGATTTTTTTATCAAATAATTGAGTTTGAAAACTAGATATGTAAATCCCGTGTCAATTTTTTAAATGCCGATATTTTCTCCCTTTTGAAAACAGAATAGTATATGATATATGTATATTTTACAGTTTAATAAATATATCTTAACTATATGTGGTTGAAAAATATACCAAAACCAAAAATTTTCTTAAAAATTATTGAATAAATATATTTAACGATAATAATATATGATGTGTTGCTTGGGTGGTTGAGAGTAAAGGCACCAGCCTTCTTATGCAACAGATCACTGGAGAATCTCATTGTTTCATTTAATAAAATTTTCTTTGTGAGGAATTTCTAGTTGCACTAAAATTGACTACTAACCGTGAATGAAAGAGCTGACGTCACAAGTAATTTGTAAATAGTTATGATAAATTATGTGATACATTTTCCCAACTTTTACGATAATAGTAACCCCTAGATATGTTGCTTTATCTGTAATGGTAAATTTTTGTGATTATTTTAAGGGTAAGTGCCTTCAAAAAAAATTTAAAAAAAAAACTTATTCCAGGTGATCTCAAACAAACACGAAGACGTAATGGCGAAATTCGGTGCGATTTTGGCCCAAGGGATCATCGACGCTGGCGGTAGAAATGTCACCTTATCCCTCCAAAGTAGAACCGGTCATACCAACATGCTCGCCGTGGTCGGTTCCCTGGTGTTCACCCAATATTGGTACTGGTTCCCGCTTGCCCATTGTTTAGCCCTGGCTTTCACCCCAACCGCTTTGATCGCCTTAAATGCCCAACTAAAGGTAAGACATTTTTAATAAAAAAATGCTTCTGTACCTTAAAATGGACACATTCTTAGTTTTAAGTAAATCTGGATTAAATGCATAATAGTAATGACAAATCGAATCAGCTGCGGATGCAGCTAACTAAACGGCGGTTAACCGTTCTTGCTAATAAATTAGTGAAATCATATTGTGTTATGCGACCACTTTGCTGTTGCTGTCACGTGCATTAGGGGGAAGGAGAGGGTGGTAGTGACCCACCCGTTGATTTTCCTGTCGGTTTGCCCTTATTTGGTTTATTATGCAAGGGTGAATATTTGAATGGGGACGTTATTTATAATTAATGTGCTGTTTGAGGTTTTGAGAAAAAAAAATATGTTAGAAAAAATTCCTTTAATTTCGCTTATTTTTATTCTATTTTTAAATTTTTTAATTAACAGTACACTCACTGGTCATGGCTTTTTTTTAAACCATATATTGATTAGCAACTAATTAATTTTTTTTAATTATTCGTTTATTTTTTTCTCTCGATTTTAAATGTTGATTTTTCTCCAAAGGTATGTAAATAATTTTTTTGTTAAGTTATTTGCCATTTTGAAATTTTAATTAAAAAAAGACAGCTTTTTTTTATGAAGAGGTGATTTTTTCACCAAGATGTACATAACTTAAAACATAAGAAAGTATTATTTTTTAAAATTTGTGTACAAATTGCTTAATTAAAATGGTTAGACACCTGTTTCAGCGTTTTTTGAAAAATGTCTAGGAAGTTAAGAAAAAAAATTTTTTTGGTGAGCCGCAAAAGCTTCTCCGACAAAAAATAGGTCCTAAAGGCAGAAAGGTCCTCTTCAACTTTCGTGGATCCAATACCATAGGTCTCGTGGAACCGGATGTACAGCTTTCGTAGCGAGACCAGATCGGTCGGCAGTCCCTCAGCAGCAAGCATTAGTTTAATGCTCCTTTTGGTTTGTCCATCAAAACATGTACTCGTCGGTTGATCATGTAGATGTGCCAGGTAAAGTCTGAGAGATTTAAGGAGTAAAGGATCTCTCAGTCTAGCCAACAAGTAACGATCATTTTCCATGTCAGATTTACGAGAGAGCCGTACTATTGGTGGGATCATTGGGTCGAGATGGAGCCCACCACTATCGTTATTGGCTTTCTCCACAATCTTGATGTTGACGGCTTCACCGTTTAAGGACTTACCAGCAGCTATGGCTTCCCTATCTGAGTTGATCTTAAGCAGCTTTTTTTGCTTTGAAATGTTATCGAAGGCTGCTCGGGCAACAATGGACATTGGAGTTGGCAGTAAGGCTATATGCTGGGATGGATGTGCTTTATGGCCATCTATTACAGTACCAGCAGGCCACAGGTCTGTCTCTTTAAGGAGATCCTTGTTTTGCACACCGACTTTAAAACTAGAGGGTAAACTGTATCCATCCTTAAGCATAGGAAAACATCAAATAAAGTCGTTGGTGCCAAGTTTAATCTTAATGTAATGTGCAAGCTGACTCAGGCAGGAATGTTTTCTACAACAGTGTAATGCCATTCATCACTGGGTATTTGTTTTGAAGAAGTTTTCTGAGTTTTTGATGATGTAGACATTTCAGGAGTTTTATCAGTCTGGGTCGAAATCGTTTTTTTGATTTTAGGTGCAGCATAATTAATAACAGATTTTTCAATTCTTTCCAATTTGTCGGCCATTTGATTTACGCTTTTTCGTAGGTCCCCGATTTCCCTTATTAATTCCTCCTTTGAAGGGTCCCGAATCAGTATGTTTACAGGCTCCTCATGATTACCCATTAGAAGCGAGGAAATATTAAATATGTCCTGTTTCATGTCCCGAATGGAGTAGAATAATGACTCTTGCCCACTCTCAGATCTGTTGCCTGAGAGCAGATTGTGAATGTCATCCACTTTTTGGTAAAGCTCTTTCCATTTGGAGTCGTGATCGGTTAGAATTTCATAAACTTCATTTACCACGTGAAAAAGGTCATTATTTTTTTTATGTCCCAAACGCTTCCAAAACTTCCAACGGAAGTTGCGAATTTTGCAGTTGGGTGACTTTTTCATGAAGGTATTTCATATTCGGGGAATCGCATAAAGAGCAGAAAAACCTTACGTTGTTGTATTTTTGGTTGTATAAGGCCTTGGTTGTTGTTTTGTCCAGGCCCGTACATGATATACAAAAACTTCGTGGGCACTCTCCACTACAGCGAACTTTTTATTTTTCTTTTTCCAAGATGTTCTTCTAGCAGGAATCGCACTTATACTCGGCCATCATAAAATAATAAAATCAATGACAATTCAAACAAAAAACAGTCTGGTGGACAGGAACTGTTTGTAAAATAGGAAACAGGAACTATTTATTTTGGAAAAATACACGCGCGGCGCGAACTAGACGATGTAGAAAGTTCAAGTTCAAGTTTACTAACTGCTGTGAGAAGTCAATGATTTTTTTCAAACGGATAATTATTTTAAAACAAGATGTACATAACTCAAAAATTGAGAAAGTTGCACGTTTGAAAATTTGTGTTCAGATTGCTTAATTCAAACGATTAGACACCTATTTCAGCGTTTTTTAAAAAATATTCAGAAAGTTGAGAAAAAAGTGCTGAAGTGGTGATTTTTTTTTATAAGAGCCTTACCAAGATGTACATAACTCAAAAATTGAGAAAGTTGCACGTTTGAAAATTTATGTTCAGATTGCTTAATTCAAATGATTAGATACCTATTTCAGGGTTTTTTGAAAAATGTCCAGAAAGTTAAGAAAATTGTTTTTTTTTTTATGAAAATGTGATTTTTTTATAAGACCGTTACCAAGATGTACAAAGCTCAGAAATTGAGAACGTTACACTATTGAAAATTTGTGTACAAATTGCTTGATTAAAATAATTAGAGACCCATTTCAAATTTTTCCGAAACCTTATTAATTAACCACATTAAATAAAGTAATTTTTTTTAAAATAAACTTGAATTACTATTTTGAAAAATAAAGCGCAGGAAATGCCATATTGGACGTTTTTCTGCAAAATGCGTAAATCTTCAATTTAAAAATGTTGAATTATATGAATAACAATTAGTTTACCATTTTAATTATTTATGAATTTCTCTTTAGCAGCGAATTTCAAATTAAAAATAAATACACAGTTATATCAAAATGGTGTTTATTTATCTGTTGATCATACAAGTATTTAACATATTACAAGCCCAAAAAGGGCTTATCTTAACCAACTTAAATATATTATTATAATCATTATAATAATAATATTAATCTAAAAAACTAAACGGTTATGTATATAAATCAAAGCAATTTGAATATAAAAGTTCTTAATGCTAGATAAGTGCTACATTATCCTCGTAAACTTTCAAAGACAATATTTTGCTTCAAACTATTTTTTACTGTACACCAGTACTAAGTTATAACTTTTTGTATTCTACATAATAGAGTTCTGAGTACAATTTTTTTCCTAAATGGAATAAAAAATAATTCGCTTGATCTGATATTAATTTTTATAACAAGTAATTATTTGGACGCATTTCAATGGATCAATATAAATTACATACCTTTAAATTTAGCAAGAATAAATGTATTAAAACACTTCGCATTAGAATTCACAGAGGACATAGATGATTCTGTTGCTATTAGATCAATATGAATGTAAAACATTAATTTAGAGTCTAATGTAATTCCCAAATCGCGTACGTGGTTCAGTTTAGGTAAAGAAATATCATTAATTTTATATTCAACATTTATTTTTTGAAAAGAAAATAATTTGGCATTTTTTAATAATAAGAAAGAGACTAGACTATTTTAAGGTAATCTGATATGTTAAATATCGTAAGTAAATTTTTAGATCATCGGTATATAATAGAAATTTAGAGTAACGTAAGCAAGATTTGATATTATCAATGTATACTCGATACGTAGACTCAAAAGAGTTTAGGTCCTTATATGCCTATTTCTTTCCTACCTTTCTTAACTCAGTTGTTTCATGCATGTTATCAATGCCCCATCCTTGTTTCAGATGCCCAAACTCGAACTAAAATCCAACGCCAAACCGAGTCTCTATGCCTATCCCGCTCCGATGGAAGAGAAAAAACGAGAGGAACGTGAAAAAGTCCAAACGGCCGTACTTAGTATCGCCGCACGTTTGCGCAGACGCGATCACGACAAACGTCACCGCGACGAGAAAATGGACGTGGACGACGAGAAAGACGAGAAGAAAACCGCCGATAAAGGAGACGATAAAAAAGCGGGCACCTCATCGTCCACCGACGACAAATCCAAAGAAAAGGACAAGAAAGACGAGAAAGAGAAGGAGGAAAAGAAGAAGGAACCGGAACCGACCTTCGAGATCTTACAGAACCCCGCTAGGATCCTGAGACAGCAGTTGAAAGTGGTTTCTTTGAACGATAACAGTCAGTATGTGCCGATGAAGGACGTCGGGATCGGAGGGATTATTATGGTTAGGAATCTTAAACCCGGGGAGGAGGAGCTGGTTGAGCCGGTTCAAGGTAAGATGTTTCAAACAAGTAGAACTTATTGAAAGAATTCGTCCATTATCCCAAAGAGACCTACGTTAGTAGAGAAGAAATTAACTCTTTGTGAAATGGTAAAAATTTACACAAACAAAAAAAAATTATTCTTATTTATAGCAAAAAAATAAAAACTAATTCAAGGTAAAATATCTAAAATAAAATATAACATTGAGAAATCAATCAAATTTTTTACTTTTTTCTTTAAAAAACCCATGGTAGATATTTTGACCCACCATACCACTGCCTAAAGTTATTTTGTATGGTAGAATTGAAGGCAAGACTTGCTCTTTCCCAAACATAGGGGAACTTGACACACGCTGCAGGTCCAGTTTGTGCGTATTTTAAATTCTTTAGAACTACAGACTGCACTTCTTCGTCTACTGGTTCGTACTGGATGATGTGTACTATGTTACCAATTTGTCAGCAACTAGATGTTCTATAATATTTAAACGAAATTCTTTCATGTTCATTTTAGGCCCTTCAGATAACTCGTAAAGCACGTAAGCATTAACAACAGCAGCATCAATAAAGAAAAACATGATTCTATGCAACCATTTTTTGCTTTTTCGGCGAAGCCGTAAACTGCCCTCATTTGGTCAAATTTATCTACAGAGTTCATATGTTTATTGTAATCAGTCAGCGCTATTCGGCAAGGTATGTTTTCTATACTGCCGTCTTTCGCTTTCCTTTTGACCTCAGTTTTGTCATCTGGGTTGTAATAATTTGAAAGAAGGTGAACTGTGCTTTTATCGCGCCGTTTAAATTCTGAAAGTCCTGTAGAACTCACGTACCAGTCACAGTCACCTCTGTGCATTGCTTTATCTTCCAGAAATTGGGCAATATTTTTTCTGGTATGTCTAACAGTACCACAGGCATATAACTTTTCTTGATACAGTTGATTCATTAGGGCTACATTTGTAAAAAAGTTATCAAAGAAAATTTTATGATACCTGTGTTTTAAATTTTGTGTCATCTGAAGCACTACTTTGGTACCCAAACATTTTTCTGCAACAGGACCGGTTTTGCCACAATATATTTCAAAATCCCAGTAATATTCAGTGCTGTCAGCTATTATCCACACTTTATAGCCTCTCTTTACTGGCTTTGTATTGTTTGATCGTAGATCGGCCTTTAAACTTTATCATAGACTAGATGTAGATTACGGAGGAGCCAACCAAAGCGATGGACAGTTATTATTAGTCTACTAATATAGGGTTCATGTAAAATTGGATCTGTACTCCAGTAATCCCGATATGACGGCAGCTTTTTGATACCCATTAGTAAGTTTATACCAATAAATGTACGCATTTCTACACTATCGGTTGGCTTATAACTTTTGCCAGAATTGTGAAAAGTTTGCTCTGCGTAGAGGTTTGTTTGCAACACCATGTTCGACAATTTTGTCTAAATTCAGAAGTTTCAAAATATTATATGGTGTCATCCTATCTACTTCTATCTGGTGGAACCGTTTTATTATTCTTACTCTACTGTATTTTGAATAATGTTTTTAATTCGCTCAGTGGAATAAGGTCTTCGGGGTCCCATTCATCCGGTTCAAAATTAACAAAAAACCATCTTCTTTCATAGGAATTATAAAACACCCTGTAACAGGAAGACGATTTACTTTTCAAGATTCCTGCATATGAAGTTTTTGTCTTATTTTTAGACACACTGTATATCTTTTAAGGAACATGTGAGTGTCTGCTTAAAAAAAGCATGTTTTACCAAAACTAAAATTAATTTATGCACACCGTCATTCACTGACTTCGAAGACTAAAGCCTTGTTGTATAAATTTGTAATACGATCAAATTTTAATTTTGCGGATTTGGTCTATGATCCTTTTTTGGATGTCGTTGATATAAACCGTATTAAAAAAATGCGAACATCTTGCTTACGTCTTATACAGTGTGTGTCAATACCAACTTGCTTAGTTTAAACATAACACCCTGTATGTTAATTAATTTTTAGATTCCTCAGATGATTTTAGACATATTTTGTATACAATGTCCTAAATCTATCATTGACTGTTTCGGAAATATTAAGTAAAATTCAAAAAATAACATTTAGAAAAGAAAATTATTTATTTTTCAAGATTGTCTACAACTCACTTAATACTTCTTGCCCATTTAGGTCTTGGTAATGATAAAGCAAGCAAAAACTATTTCAGCATTCCTTTTTATTGATATGAGAATAAAAAAAAACTAAAAATTGTTGTTTACTTTGATTTAAAATGCCAGACTTAATGTTGACTCATGTTGCATGACAGAAGTAGTCGTCAGTACTATAGTCGTTTGAATTTCATTAACAACAAGCCAGAAAAATGGTTTATTTAACAGAAATGCACAAACTAATAATTCTACAGATGATTGGCTACGGAATTAGCTCGTTTATTTCACGAAAAATTTCCAAATTTCCCGCTTTTAACCCAAGGGACAATTAGTAAAATAGAAAAGCAATTCCGCGAGCTGGGCCATGTTAGGCAGGTAAAAAGAGCAGCTGCCGATGCTATAAGTGAGGATACCAAATTGGCTGTGATGCTTGAGTTTGAGGAATACCCCCATACATCTACTCGGAAAGCAGCCCCAGTACTCGATATTAGCTTTTCATCAGTTATTAGAATATTAAAAAAAACAAAATGCACCCCTATAAAATTATACCCACCCAGGAGCTCACGGAAGACTGTATTTTTGTGAACAAATGATAGTAATGTTAGACAGCAATGTAATCTAATTAGAACATGTTATGTTTTCTGATGAGTGCACCTTTACTCTTCATGGTCATGCCAATTGTCAAAATTGCCGCTATTGATCCAGGGAAAATCCTCGCTGGACGAGAGAAGACAATACTCAATACCCTGAAAAGGTTAACGTGTGGGCAGGAATTATTAAACATCAGATCATAGGTCTCTTTTTTATTGAGGGTAATTTGAATGGCGATAATTATTTAGAATTGCTTCAAAATAATGTAGTGCCAACGTTGGCCAACTTGTATCCTGATCCAGGAAACCCACAAGTGCCAGCGAATATAATATGGGTTCAACAAGATGGAGCACCACCCCACTACCAAATTAATGTCCGGCAGTACCTCAACCAAATATTTCCAGATCGGTGGATAGGGAGGCGAGGGTCGATGGAATGGCCAGCACGGTCTCCCGATCTGACGCCATTAGACTTTTTCTTATATATGTGATATGTGAAAACTATTGTATACAAAACTAAACCCACTGACTTAGCTGACTTACGAAGCCGAATAACCCTGGCAATTAGATCGATCACACCTGAGATGTTCAGTAACGTAACGAAGAAATTTCTATTTACGGGTAGGGTGTTGCCAAGTGATGTTCGTGGCGAGCATTTTGAACATCTCCTACATTGACATTATTGTTTAGATTTGTATTATGTATAAGTTTTTGAATATGTTTTAACAATTTTCGGCAAATAAATAATTTTCTTTTCTAAATGTTATTTTTTGAATTTTACTTCATATTTCCGAAACAGTCAAAGATAGGTATAGGACATTGTATACAAAATATGTCTGAAATGATCTGAGGATTCTAATCAATTAACATACAGGGTGTTATGTTTAAACTAAGCAAGTTGGTATTGGCCATCGTTATCTGATACTCTGTATAAAAAGTTTTTATGAAAAAAATGCGCAACTATAAAAACCAATGGACGTGTTCGAGCGTTTTTTCCAACACGCTCCCATCTATTTATTAGCTAATTTATTCCATTTGGCTGACACACTGTATATGGATTACGACGAAGACAACCTGTCTCTTATAAGCTAAAAGAATTGGGGTTAAAAGACGCCTTTTGCACTCTTTGTGTTTATTTTATAAAATAATAAAATTTAAAAGTCCGCCCTACTTGTATGATAAGATTTGATTTTGAACAGATGTTGATAATCTAAATATTCGACGACAATCCATTTTAACAGTGGCAACTTTTTAAGAAGTCCTTTTCATTTCAGAAGTCCAATACATGATTTTACTGTCTGCCTGGTGTTTTGAAAACTTTGAAAACAAAACCTTCTCTCTGGTCCCTGAGAAATGGTTTAGATTTATGATTATTTTTTTCTTTTATAATTTTTTTTAGTCCTTACTGTGTATTAATTTATGTTAATAGTATTTAGTGCTTAAAATTTTATAGTCCTAATTTCCGTAAAATATTATTAAGTTTTCTATAGCTTTTTCTTATCCCAATATTTGATCAGCAGTGCCAATGTTATTTATAGAATCTTGTCAATTCAAGGCTTCAACAGCCCTTTCTTTGTATAAAGAATGGAAGCTAAAATTGCCTTTTATTTCATGGAATTTTGTTTTTTTTTGTATACAGTGTATTATTATTATTTTTATATAAAAATATGTTTTGAGACCAAGACTTGGAGTTTTTAGTTTTTTTTTTAAGTATAACTTTCCATTTTTAAGCCACTAGTTTTCCTCACCTTGCAAGAATATGCCCAGTGAAATTAGAAGGCAATTTTTTGATTTCTTTCAAGGTGCTAAATTCTTAATTCGAGTTTTCTATGAATCGAAGGTCGACATTTAAAACAATTTTTCTTTTACAGCTTGTGGACCAAAAGGTGAAGATGAAAAGGAGCCGGAGCCCCCAGAGCCTTTCGAGTGGCTCGAGGATTAAATTACAGGCACAGGATACGTCTCAGTATATATCATCAATATCAATATAATCGCTGTCTGTGTTTTTTTAATTTAAACACAATTTTCAATAGGGACTTAGAGTTTAATTTTTGAATGTTACGTGCTTAATATAACCTATTGATGCATCAGCTTTTGATTTTTTTTTCTGTTTCCTTAAATGATGACCAAAGGAAGGTAAGTAGAAATAGTGAACTTCAAATTCAAAATTCGCTTAATTGTTATAAACCTAAAAGTTGTAAAAAAGAGAAAATAGTGGAAATATTTATAAAAAAATAAGGAAAAATTATAAAAATTTATAAAATATACGTATCAAAACTAGTCAGTGAATAACAATAATAAAAATAACATATAAAACAAAAGGATATGACTAAAAATGGCGCAAAATTCATCCAATGAGTAAAAAGCTTCACTTTGTAAAAATGTCTTTAATTTTTTCTTAAATTTAACTTGACATTCAGTATTCCTCAAATTAAGAGGTAAATAATTAAAAAGCTTCCTTCCGCCGTATACAAACGAGGCCCTTACTCTTTCAGTTCTTGGAATAGGAAGAGGCATAGAAAATGGGTTACGAAGATTGTACTCAAATGGAGAATTAAGCTCATGTTTGTATTTCTTATGAACAATACAAACTGCTTCCATTATAATTAAGGCGGGCAAGAATGAATGGAATGCGTCAGGAAAAGATCCCGACAAGAAGTGCGAAAAGGGACACGGCACATATAGCGAATTGCCTTCTTCTGCATAACATATAAAGAATTAAACAGATACTTGGAACAAACTCCCCAGAAGACAATTCCATACTTAAGATGGGATTCAATGAGCGCATGGTAAGCATTTTTGGCTGCAACAAAGTTTAGGGAATTAGCAATTACTCTAATAGCATAACAGTTAGATGACAATTTTTCTTGCAAGTAAGAGATGTGGTATTCAAATTTGAAAAGTTTGTCGATCGAACACCCAAAAATTTGCTTGCGGTAAACGGCCTTTAGATCACACCTAAAGGATAGAATTTTAGTTTTAGAGATGTTAAGAGCTAACTTGTTAGCATCACACCATAGCTCAACAAGAGTCAGATCCCTGTTACCTATTAAAGTACCTATTAAATTGAGTAGGTTTCTATAAACAGCTCTATAAAATAACAGAAAGACTAAAATATATAGGAGTTCATAGTAAAATATGTAGGGGTTCGTAGAAATCTAGCAGATGTATAGTAATAAAAAGATTTTTTTCAAGTGCTCAATATAATACCAAGGACAACAAGAATATCCCAAGCAATACATCATATAATATCATCGGTAAATATAAATTTATTCAACGATTTTTTAGTGATTTTGGTTTTGGTATATTTTTGTCAATCGTATATGATCAAGGTATATTTATTAAACTCTAGAATGTACGTATATCATATACGATTCTGTTTACAAAAGGGTGAAAATTTCGGTTTTAAAAAATTGACACGGGATTTACATATCTAGTTTCTATACTTGATTACTATACGTCAAATATTTGATGAAATTCTTCTGAAAATTTATTGTTTTTCGTCCATATTGGGTAGAATTATTAAAAAACGTTTTTTTTGCATAAAATAATTGCCTGAGAAAAAAATCCTTTTCAATAAAATTATAGGTGATAGAAAAATGTATAGTTTTTTTTGTTTCTATACTTTTCTCACATAACTTTAAATTCGTTTGCTACATAAATTGGTTTACTCCATAATTCTTTGATCTGAAAGTCAAAAAGCTATTTTTCTTAGTTTGTTCAAAGTTAAAAAACTCCATTACTATTATAATCGACTTAAAATTGCATTTTTCATACGTAATTTAGCTCATTACATACAAGTATCATTCAGGTATCTACCATAAATTGGACAGGTACCACATCACACAAATGCCGAAGAAAAGTATAAAAGTAGGAGTTCGTATTAAAATAAGTAGAGACTCATAGAAACTGCCTTATACAGGCTGTTCGAAAAATAAACGAAGATATTTTAATGGGTGATTCCTTGTAAAAAAATACGAGAAAAAGTTTCAATAAACATGGGTCCGGAAATGCACAGTTTTCAAGATACAGAGTGATACATTTTTTTTAAAATATTAATTCTTTATTAATATTAATTATTTTTCTAGGAGAACTGCTACTTGAGGCGTTAAGAATCATAGTGGCCTAACCCCAAAATAAAAGAAATAAGTAAGTCAAGTGTAAAAATCGGTTCTTTTCAATGGTGGCTTTTCTAAAAATTTTAAGTTTATTATCAAAAATGTACAACCAATCTATTAATATTTTATCAAAAAGATGATTTTATGTGGGTTAGGCAACTATGTAATTTTGTAAGTGCAACTAGATTTTTGGACCTAATATTTTACATATCTAAAGAACTAATAAAAAGAGGCCAATTTTATTATATCTGGGTATATTTTCATAACATAAGTATTTTTTAATACATAAGTAGTACACAAATAAAATAATTAACTTTATTTAAGGTATCAAATCATCGTCATTTTCCCGTTCTCCCAGTTCGTCAATGGCTGTGGCAGAGATCTTTAAATTATTGTAAAAAATCATGAAAAATAGATAAAACGTATGAAAAAGTTCAATAAGATCTGCTTTTTTTTTCTATTGGACGTCTGAAAGAATAAATCAGATCCAAATTTTCAACTGGTGCACAAGGATTCCGTTTTGCCGTACACTTTCTGTGTTAAATGGGTTACACTTTGAGTTTGAAAATTGGTGTCTAGTACCATTCGAAAGTTTGATACATTGCATTTGCATCTATTCCACCTTAAAACCATCTGGAGTATTTTTTTTATTAGTAATAGCATCCTCCAGTTTCTTGGAAAAAAAAATCATTTTTTTGTCATATTTACTACTTGGAATGGCTTTTGTTTCCGTGCAGGTCTTTATGAAACTTCTTTTATTTTTCTACAATACCGAATTCCTTGATCACGGGGATAATATGAGTAGCCTGACATTAAAAACTTAAAATAATTTATGTTCTATTATTAATTTGGTGATAAACTAATTTACCTAAACAATATGTCCATAGCCTTTATCAAGTCAAATGTAATAGCGACTGTTTCATTTTCTTATATCGACGCTTCTTCTCTATCAATTTTCATTTCATTTCTCGCTAATTCCGCTTTTATGAAACTGTAGCTCTTGTTGTGCTTCCAGGTTCTTTTTTTCGTCGTCTCTACTAATTTTAAGTTTATTATTTAATTGTTAGCATTGAAAATATTTCTAAATACATGATTGCTGACAGGAAACGCTTACTATTTTTTATATAGATTGCACAATATTTGTATATTTAAATAGGGAGCCAAATATTTTCTGCCAGTCTTCGCTCTGGAATAATGGGATTTAAAAACAGGAAATTTTTCCATAAATTCCTTAACTTCTTGAACCTTTGGATCAGGCGTTTTCTTAGCATAAGGATTACTTCTTCGGTGATTTATTGGAGGAATTCTCTCTGACTTTTTAAGCAGAACTTTGGATAGTCTGCAATCCGTAATCTACAAAATCTGCTTACAAAACTCTTTGCAAACTTTCACGTAAAACTTCCATTTTCATTCGGTAATTTATAAACTCTCGTCATACTTCGCCTGCTCTGTTCATTTTCCGTGTATACCCTATTTTTTTTTTTACATCCGCTGGTCCAATTATATATGATGCTTGCAAGTCTAAATTTGCCAAATTATAAAAATGTTTAACTTTCATTTTTTCAGAGCAGTTACTAATGCATTTACAACAGGATCATGAACCACTTTTGCAGGAATATTTTGCCTCCTTACATTAATATAATAATATCCTGATGCTGTTCTAAATTTCCGAGTATTCGATTTCTAAATTTTCTTTATTCGTATCCGTTTTTTGCCAGAAATATCCGATAAAGTATCTAAAATAAATAAATGTACTTAGTATTGTGAATGAGTATTAAAAACATACAGGGCTCAAGTTAAATACACCTAAATTGTTACTTTAAGCAGAAGTGGGCATTTAAAAAATAATAATGCACTTATATGTACACTTGTAATTTACGTCATAAAATGAAGCATACTTTGACTCTGCATAGTTTAAACACTTATTTTTTGACACAAAAATACTAGTTTTAATTTCACTATAACAAGCACGTTTTAACCTAAACGCACGTAAATAAATGATAATCTTAACATAATAGCGGCCTAACCCACGATGTAAAATATTGAAGTAGAACTTGTGGCGACATCCCCACATACAAGCTGTTATATCGCTTAGGCCATTTTTTTTATCGAATCTTTGGGTATTCGGGAATTATTTTCTATGTTTATCTAAATTTCGATTTTTTGTGGATTAGGCCACTCTAATTCTTGACGCCTCACTTGTTAATGTCAAACCTCCATGCAAAAAGAATTTTTTGTTTTTTAAGGCACCTCTGATTTTTTTACCAGAAATTAATAAACCAATTTTGTCCAGTTGGATGCAATAAAATAGTATTTATTTTATTTGTAGGAAACGAAGTGAGATACGAAAAAAATACAAAAGCCAAAAAAGCTGTATTTTTAAATGTCTAATCAAACAACAAATATTAAGGTTGAAAAAAGGCAGCAGCGTACATTTTTTGCCAATAATATTTGCTAAGATGTCCCCCGAGACGCCACTGGGCCTTATAATTTTAATCTAATTAGGGCTAAATTAGCCTCTTAATACAACAAGTAATACTGTAAAATTTCAAAAGATTCGAGTTAATATTTTTTTAATATTAATAAAAAAATAATATTTAAAAAAAAATTTATCAACCTGTATCTTGAAAACTGTGCATTTCCGGACCCATGTTTACTGAAACTTTTTCTCATATTTTTTTTATAAGGAATCACTAATTGAAATATCGCCATCTATTTTTCAAACACCCTGTATAATAACAAGGAAAACTTAAATGTAGTAAACATTATAAAGGGTAAAGAGAAAAAAAATATATATATAAAACCATATCACAAGTATACTAAAATCTCATTCTTATTATTTGTTCAACTTTAATTAAAAATTATAACGGAATGAAAGGATACCAAGTAACATGGATATGGCAAAAGATAGGTTACAAATAACCCCTTTAGAGTCACTTTGAAATAAAATTCTTAATCAAGGAATTATTAATTTCAGTTAAGTGCTAAGCTGGTAGGATTTTCAAGTGGTAATAACAAGGATGGTTCTATGTGGAATTATGGTTTGGACTTTATATGAAGGAAGATTCTCAGATCTCTAGTATATCTTTTGGCATCTAAAATTTCTTGTACAACTGCCTGTAATAATTTTCCCTTCCATGCAATGTGTTTCAAACGAACCCTTCTGGAAGGCTTAATTACCCTTTTTTTATAACAGGAACGAACACCGTATTACCATTAAATTCGAAATGGAAAAAAATACCAGAAACTGAGACTGTATCAGCATTGACCCTTTTTTGGGGCTCATATAATTAATCTTTTTTTTTGTATGCTTTAAATCCGCCCCGACTTTTCGGCGAATCATTAATTAGTCGGTTAATCTACGCGTGGGTGTAGTACAGCGTTTAATTTCCAAAACGGGTTTTTGCGTAAATTGTTTAATTTTAGGTTTAAAAAAAAACTCGACTAATTATCTAAAATTGCAACAAATCGCCCTTCGGATTCGCTCGGGTCTAAGCAATCCCTCACTTTAACCGACGGATAAATTAATATGAGAGGGTTTACGGTGAACTTGCCGGCTCGCAACATAATTCTTGGACACTTTAAATTCACCGTGAGTTATACCTTGAGCCTCGAAATCGCCATTTTGTGGCGAGCTGAAGCATTTCGAAATAAATTAGGCAATAAGTCGGATGATTGCGAACCGGACACGCTTGGAATAAATTGAAGTTTGGTAAAGGAGGTGGAGGAATGGGATTTTTTCCTTTGATAATAAATTACCTCTTTGGGAGTGGAATGTTTTGGGGTGAGTAGGTACGAAACGTGACTATTTGGTTGAGTTGTTACTGCCTAATATTTCTAAAAAATAATCAAATCTGCAAATTCCAATCTGTATTATTCAAAATTAATACAGTAGAATCTATAGAATTCGCCAAGGTTTAAAGAATTTGAAATAACACAGATTATATAGCTAATTCTACACTATTACTAAACCTATACTCTATTTACTTTTTGGTGAGAGCACAGTGCCCCATTATTTATGCAGAAGTAGGATAAATATAGGATGAGTCTTCCATTTTTCTACATGTAACAAAATGATAAACCAGGCTGTTTTTACCAATTTTAAGTGGACAAGTCCTGTATGGTCTCAAATACAATAGGTCGTAAAATTCGGAACAATGGTTTCGACTTAATTTTTATGACGGGTTGCCAGTGTCGTGCCGATTATGGATATTGATTTTAATTTTTAAGTTAAATAATTATCTGTTATGAAAAATTTATAAATAATGTTGGATTTTATCTATTATCTATTAGATAAAGATTTTTAAAAAAAGTATGGTTGGTAGGTATAACCTATATTTATTAAATTAACAAAGAAAAACACTTATAACATTAATTTAACTTATTTATTATTAACAAGAAATGTTTCATTTCTTAAAAGCGGAAAAGCCTCATTATAAAACTATTGCAAATAAAATGAAATATAAAAATTTGATTAATACCGCAATTTGATTGTTTTTTAAATGTTTAAAAAATTGTTGTAAAATTTCACTTTTTTAATACCAACCAATAAAAAATGCAACTCTTCAAACATATCTTGTCATTTATAAGAAAGGTACATAAATATAAGGATCTTTTAATTTATTAACCATATTTACATACATTACAATAAAACTATTTACGAAATATACAAAAAAAATCAATTTATAAATCACACATTTCATCGCTTTCATCCGAATCAGACATTCTCACTGTTATAACTAAGGGTTCGACAGTTTCTTCTAGCAGATTATCGAGGGTCCACATCTTTTCTTCTACTTTTATAGCATGATTCACAGCATTGCTCCAGTTTTCCTGGGTAACGTTATCCACTGCTGCTTTCAGAATTTCTCTCACATCTTTCAATTTAAAGGTTTTATTATTTGTAGCCACAAATCCTTTTACTTGAGCCCAAATTAACTCTATAGGATTTAATTCACAATGGTAAGGTGGCAAACGAAGTACAGTTATATTGTGTTGTTTTGCCATTTCGTCAATAACGTGTCTTTTATATTTTGATTTATTTTCTTTAACTATTGTCAGAAGCTCTGCTTTTACCGCGTCATCTCCAAAAGGTATTTCTTTTTCGGTAAGTCAGTTTTTTATTTTCCCTTTTCGCCAGCAGGATGATGGTAATTTTTCTATTAATCTTGAATGGTAGCTGGCATTGTCCATAACAATAATTGAATTTTCGGGAATTGACTTGATCATTTCAGAAAAATAATCTTCAAAAACATCAGCGTTTATTTCTTCGTGGTAATCCTTAGTTGACTTCGATTCGAATTCAAACAGACCGCCATTTAAAAATCCTTTATAGCTCCCAATATGTGTAATTATTAATCTGTGGCCCTTACCAGAAGGAGACTTCAAGCCAGTCGATAAACCTTCTAAAAAAGCCTGACGGGATCTTCCAACATTTTTATCCTGCCAGCACTTGCTCACAGTGTATCCTTCGTTAAGCCAGGTTTCATCCAAATAATAAATGTTTCTTCCTTCCTTTCGATACTCCTTATTTTGCCTTAAATACTTTCTTCTCCAACAGAGTATTTCTTCTTTATCTATTAAAATAGACTTTCTATTTTGCTTTTGCCAAGAAAAATGTAATTCCTGTAAAATTTTCCATAATGTTTTTTGTCCCATTTCTGGTACATTTTCGTCTTCTTTTATAAGTGTCAAAATTTTGTCGATAGTTAGGATTTCATTCTTAAAATAAAATGAATGTACTGTCCTCCTGATGATATGCTTTGCTGTCTCATCAACTGCTATCGGCTTCCTACCGGCAGTTTTCTTTACACTCTTCTTAGGCAAGTTCTCACGGTTTTTAAATTGTTGCTTTACTTATGCCTGTCATATTGGCACATGTAGAAACTAGATTTCTAACAGTACTTAGAGGCATTTGATGCACAAGTGCATCATGTACGTTTAGTACTACATTCCTTGCTTTAAAATCTAAAACACCTTTACACACTACGGGGCTAAACTTTGACATTCTTACAACAAATGCGCAACAATACTGAAAAATAAATTAAGTTTTTAGGATATATCTACATTATATACCATAAAATAGGTGTCATTAGGTACTTAAGTAATTCAAAGAATTTATGGCTAAAATCGGCCTATTTCTTGCACTATTAAATAAACCCAACAAATGAAAACATTCAGGTCTTAATGTACTTGAAAAGTGGGACACCAATGGTTTACGACCGTTTCATGGCTATCGACCCTTTCGTGTGCTCCTACGGATTAAGAAATGGACATAACTACGAACACCCTGTATATGACAGAAGGAAACAATTTAAGTCAAAGTAGTTCTCCATTCTTCTAGATTCCCAATTAAGTCCAATATTGACATTGAATTAACATTTCTAGTATCAAGATGAAATTAAATGTAAAGTAATGATTTTTAGATTTTTTTTATTAAAAAAAATATTGCATGCAAACTGCGCATGATAAAGCAGCCATATTTAGCACGTATACTAGGTAGCCTAAGGCGGTCTTAAAAATAAACTAAAAAGAATGGCATTCTATTTTAAAAAAATGCTGCTTATATCGTTCTACTTTTTTAAAGCACCCTGTATACTTATATTTTCCAGAGATGCGCTATCAGGTCCCAAAAATTTTTTAACCTAATTTTTTAGGCTTTATGGAAGACCGACGCACTGTTGCAGGACCCTGTATATGAATTAGCAATAAAATCGCAAATTAAATAATTTTTGTTTTTAAATCGTCTATTTTACAAAACAAAATATAAAAATCTTTCTAATAAAGCAAAACATCGTTCCTAATTTTAAATTTCTCAAGTACTGTGCATTTTATATAAAAAACTATAATAACGATTCTTTTAAAGTAAACCGTAATCATGTTCTATTTTTTGCAAAATTTGTACTGGGGCCTAAATGATGGCTTACGCCCAGGAAATCACTTTAATTAAGTCCTTTCCCTTAAAATAAACAATCAATATTTAATCTAATTAAACCGTTTACACTTGACTTTTAAAGGCTAAAACGACACATTTTGCCCTTAACCTTTTTAACCGACCAGCGTTTTTCATGCGTTTAGCCAACTTGAACTTTCGAAAAAACCAGGTTTGAGTACGTTCCAAAAAAACTAAATTTTATATCAAGAAGCTTTATTTCTAAAAAACCTCTTAACTTAAAATTCAGCATTCACAAAGAAAACTTTCCGAATAATGAATATTTGTCGCCCGAGTTTCCATTGCAGAATATTTTAATGCAGATCCGAATAATTCGTAAAGCTGCAACTGTTCTCTGAAAGTTTCCTTTTTAGAATTGTAATTCAAAAAAACCCTAAAAGAGTTAATTAGGCTCAAATGGGAAACTGTCATTAGGCATACACAATGTACATGATGGCCAATTAGTTTCACTTTTTTTTAATTTAAAACATGGAAATCTCTGTAAATTGTGGTGTATAACTCATCCTTGTTCCACTCACTGTAAAAGCCACAAACCGCTTCTTTTCATTCATATTTCTTTGGTAAAAACACGACATCCCTAATGAATTCGTTTTTTATTTATCCTCATAAATTTATTTATAAAAAAACCAGTGGACCAGTTAGTATCCACTAAACATCTAGCCATCCTTGTTCCACAGTATGACGCGTCCTCAACTATCGATTTCGTAGATTTTCCCTTAACTTTTATAAAAATTTATTCCGTTTTTAACTCTTTTAGTAATTAATCATTTTTTTAAGGGTGCAAAAAAGACAGCCGACGCCATTAAATTTCCCGTTATAGTCATTTTTCTTTTCGAACAGGTAAAATGAAATTGAATAGACGCCCCATATCGATTTAACCGTTTAAATTTACATTAAATTTATATGGAAATTATTGTATAAATATTTAGGGTTGATATGATTCGCAATAATTCAATGTGTTAAATCGAGTAAACGCATTAATATTAAAATTTTTAATTTATATTTCTGGATGGTTTTTCGATCGTAATTAAATTAAAAGGAAAAAATTATTAATTTTTAAACCAATTTTTAAACAATTTTTGGACCAATTAGTAACTGCCCTAGAGCCCCATGATTAATGCGATATCTACCTATCCTTGTTTCACTCATTACAAAAAACATAAACTGTGAAAACGCACAGTTACCTTTGGAAGTTTGACGCATCCAAATTCAACAAACATAGTGATATTATTATTCGTGTGACTGCATTTTCCTAAAAAAGCGACGTAAACCTAGTTTTGCTTTGGCGGGAAATTTAAATTAGCATTAAGATTAAAAAAGACACCAAGGGTCTTAGATCGATAAAATTATTTAATATTTGTTATTTAAGGTAAAAAATACAAATGTATTAATCTATATGTTCTTATTTTGGGCTGTTAAAAGTGTATTTTTGTCCTTTTTTTTAATTAGCTTAAGAGTCTTTTTGTCCAAGAAATCGACAAATCTGTCTGTCTTTCTTTCAAGCAGCTAAGGAGTAACTTTGTCTTTCTTCCGCACAGTTAAATGGTAATTCCGTCTTACTTCGAGGAAGTCAAAGAGTCATTTTGTCCTTTTTCTGGAGAGTTCAAGAGTTATTTTCTCTTTCTTCCAAGGACTCGAAGAGTCTATCTGTCTTTCTTTCAAGCAGCTAAGGAGTAATCTTGTCTCTTTTTTTATACTCTTTTCATAGTTGAAGAATCATTCTGTCTTTCTTTCACGTTGTTAAAGAGTAAACCTATCCCTTTCTAGGCAGTTGCCTCTTTTTGTATTACTTCCACGAAGTTGCAAAGTCTTTTTGTCCTTCTTCCAGGCTGTCAAAGATTCATCTTGTCTTTTTTCCAAGTGATTAAAGAGTCATTTTATATATATTCTGCACATCTAAAGAGTATTTCTGTCTTTTTTCTTAACTTTCAGGAAGTCAAAGAGTCTGTCTCTCTTTCTTGCAAGCAGCTAAGGAGTAATTTTGTCTTTTTTCTGCACAGTTAAAGAATTATTCTGTCTTTCTTTCACGTATTCTTTCTGTCCCTTTTCATTGAGTAATTCTATCTCTTTCTAGACAGTTGAAGAGTGATTCTGTTTAACTCCCAGAAAACTGAAAAATCTGTCTGTCTCTCTTCCAAGCAGCCAAGGAGTAATATTGTCTTTTTTCTGCACAGTTAAAGAATCATTCTGTCTTTCTTCTACGTATTCTTTCTGTCCCTTTTCATTGAGTAATTCTATCTCTTTCTAGACAGTTGAAGATTGATTCTGTCTTACTTCCAGGAAATTGCAGAGTCTTACTCCCAGAAATTTGAAAAACCTCTCTATCTCTCTTCCAAGCAGTTAAGGTATAATTTTGTCTATTTTCTATACAATTAAAGAATCATTCTATCTTTCTTCCACGTATTCTTTCTTTCCCCTTTCATTGAGTAACTCTATCTCTTCCTACATAGTTGAAGAGTGATTCTGTCTTACTTCGAGGAAATTGCAGAGTCTTTCTTTCATACTCCCAAAAAATTGAAAAATCTGTCTGTCTCTCTTCCAAGCAGCTAAGGAGTAATATTATCTTTTTTCTGCACAGTTGAAGAATCATTCTATCTTTTTTCCACGTTGTTAAAAAGTAGATCTATCCTTTTCTAGGCAGTCGAGTCTTTCTGTCTTACTTCCAGGAAGTCGAACACATCCGAATTCCACAGGCATAGTGTGACCACTTTAAAATGTCCCGAAAAAGTGACAAAAAACTTATTTTGCTTTGGCGGGAAATTTTAATTTCTAGCACACCAAATATTGACATTAAGCGGGAAATTCAAATTACGCTTTAAATTTAAAAAAAAAAACGAATTATTGGTGTTAAGTATTAATTTTTAAACAATAAAAACAGTCTTTAAATAATCTTTTTAAAGAGCAATATATTCTTTAACAACCCATGGACCAATTGGTAATTGCCCAAAACCTTTTTGATTTTTTTTTTGATGGAAAACTTTTACCCATCCTTGTTTTACATATTGTAAAAAAACATACACTGATAAGACGCACAAGTTATTCTTCGAAATGTGACGCATCCGAATTCCACAAGCATATTGTAATTCGTGTAATAACTCTACAATTTCCTAAAAAAGTGACGTAAAAGTAATTTTGCTTGGGCGGGAAATTGAAATTTAAATTTTAGCACAGATAGGCAATAGGCGTGAAATTTAAATTAGGATTGATTATAAATTATCATTAGATTAAAAACAAATGTAATATTGGTAAAATCAATTAATATTTTGTATTATCTGGATAGTTCAAAGAGTCTGTCTGTCTCTCTTGCAAGCAGCTAAGGAGTAATTTTGTCTTTTTTCAGCACATTCTACGTTATTAAAGAGTAATTCAAGAAATGAGAGACACATCATAGTACAGTAAAAACCTTTCCTATATTACCTCAATATTTTTAAAAAACAATATACAAACTAATAAGATTTAGAAAAAAACATTTAAAATCATGGTAATAACCCGATCGGTGACAGTCCTTTATTAATGTCCAACGGTTGTTATACGGTCGCCCACCTTTTCCACCGTGACCATAAATATTTTTTCCAGATTTTTTATGAAAATCCAATTTATATTTCGGTACCTGGATAAGACCGGAAGTGAAGAACAGACAGAATTATGAAATATAGACCCCGGCGTTTTAACCGGAAATTTTCGGAGATTTATCTTGGACTTAGAGTAGAGAGATTTCATATAGTGGGAACATATTTACCTTTATTTTAATTTTTATTGTCTTAAGTTCGTTCGCCATTTTGAATGTATTAAAAACTAATTTTTCAAAGTTTGAGTTTCTGGTCAAGCCTCAACAATTACTGTGCTATAATTTTAAATTTTTCGCCAAAGCTGGACCTTCCTTATATATACGTTATGTCAGTATAGAACAAAAAGAGCATAAAGGCATACATCCAAAAAAATTGAAATTTCTGGTTTATTTTCACGGCCATTTGCTGAATATATCGATAAGTTTTACGTCATTTTTTTAGTAAATTGTAAAGCAGTAACAAGAATTATCATTATGCTTGTAGAATTCTGTAACTGTGCCTTTCATCAGCTTGTGTCGTTTACAATACGTGAAACAAGGATGGATAGAGGTTGCGGAATTCAAAAATCATAATGGTTTTGGGTAATTACCAATTGGTCCATAGGTTTTCGTCGCAAGCCTTTTTACGGCGGATTTGTCATTATGGCGTCAAATTGGTTTAATCGACTTGGACTTGCTTCCTAATTTTATTAATAAAATGCTTATAATAAGACTTTCAGGAATTGGGACTCCGTACCATCCAAATATATGCATATCTTTTACCAAATCTTGTATACCTATAATAATTTTAGCACCCGGGCGAATTTGATGACAAAAGTGTTTGCCAATACATTTACATCAAAGATATCATTTTTCTAATAAAGTGCAAAAACAGTTAGTCTTGTAATTTATCACATCCAAAATTCTTAAATGACCTTAAAAAAGGAGCGTTCCAAGTCGAAGAAGTCTTCTAAGATATCATAGACATTTTAGAAGGATAACTCCACCAACTGCCTGGAATTAGGCATATATTTCCATCATTTCCAGGCAGTTGAAACAGGAACGTTTCAAGTCCAAAAAGGTCTACAAGACATCGACATTTATGAAGAATGATTCCATTAACTGCCTGGAATTAGTCAAATATTTTTATCACGTCTAGGCAGTTGATACAGGACCGTTATAAGGTCAAGAGAGCCTGAAAGACATGATGGACATATCAGAAGAATGACTCCATCAATTGCCTGGAATTAGTCTAATATTTTCATCATTTCCAGGCAGTTGAAACAGGAACGTTTCCAGTTCAAGAAGGCCTACAAGACATCGAGATCTATAAAGAATGACTATCAACTCCCTGGAATTAGTCAAATATTTCCATCATTTCCAGGCAGTTGAAACAGGAACGTTCCAAGTTCAAAAAGACCTACAAGACATCCACATTTAAAAAGAATGACTCTATCAAATGCCTGGAATTAGTCAAATATTTTTATCACGTCTAGGCAGTTGATACAGGGCCGTTCTAAGGTCAAGAGAGCCTGAAAGACATGATGGACATATCAGAAGAATGACTCCATCAATTGCCTGGAATTAGTCTAATATTTTCATCATTTCCATGCAGTTGAAACAGGAACGTTTCCAGTTCAAGAAGGCCTACAAGACATCGAGATTTATAAAGAATGACTATCAACTCCCTGGAATTAGTCAAATATTTCCATCATTTCCAGGCAGTTGAAACAGGAACGTTCCAAGTCCAAAAAGACCTACAAGACATCCACATTTAAAAAGAATGACTCTATCAAATGCCTGGAATTAGTCAAATATTTTTATCACGTCTAGGCAGTTGATACAGGGCCGTTCTAAGGTCAAGAGAGCCTGAAAGACATGATGGACATATCAGAAGAATGACTCCATCAATTGCCTGAAATTAGTCAAATATTTTCATCATTTCCAGGCAGTTGAAACAGGAACGTCTCCAGTTCAAGAAGGCCTACAAGACATCGAGATTTATAAAGAATGACTATCAACTCCCTGGAATTAGTCAAATATTTCCATCATTTCCAGGCAGTTGAAACAGGAACGTTCCAAGTCCAAAAAGACCTACAAGACATCCACATTTAAAAAGAATGACTCTATCAAATGTCTGGAATTAGTCAAATATTTTTATCACGTCTAGGCAGTTGATACAGGGCCGTTCTAAGGTCAAGAGAGCCTGAAAGACATGATGGACATATCAGAAGAATGACTCCATCAATTGCCTGAAATTAGTCAAATAATTTCATTATTTCCAGGCAGTTGAAACAGGAACGTTTCCAGTTCAAGAAGGCCTACAAGACATTGAGATTTATAAAGAATGACTATCAACTCCCTGGAATTAGTCAAATATTTCCATCATTTCCAGGCAGTTGAAACAGGAACGTTCCAAGTCCAAAAAGACCTACAAGACATCCACATTTAAAAAGAATGATTCTATCAACTGCCTGGAATTAGTCAAATATTTTTATCACGTCTAGGCAATTGATACAGGACCGTTCTAAGGTCAAGAGAGCCTGAAAGACATGATGGACATATCAAAAGAATGACTCCATCAATTGCCTGAAATTAGTCAAATATTTTCATCATTTCCAGGCAGTTGAAACAGGAACGTTTCCAGTTCAAGAAGGCCTACAAGACATCGAGATTTATAAAGAATGACTATTAACTCCCTGGAATTAGTCAAATATTTCCATCATTTCCAGGCAGTTAAAAAAGAAACGTTCCAAGTCCAAAAAGACCTACAAGACATCCACATTTAAAAAGAATGACTCTATCAAATGCCTGGAATTAGTCAAATATTTTTATCACGTCTAGGCAATTGATACGGGACCGTTCTAAGGTCAAGAGAGCCTGAAAGACATGATGGACATATCAGAAGAATGACTCCATCAATTGCCTGAAATTAGTCAAATATTTTCATCATTTCCAGGCAGTTGAAACAGGAAAGTTCCAAGTCCAAAAAAACCTACAAGACATCCACATTTAAAAAGAATAATTCTATCAACTGCCTGGAATTAGTCAAATATTTTTATCACGTCTAGGCAGTTGAAACAGGGCCGTTCTAAGGTCAAGACTAAGGTCAAGAGAGCCTGAAAGACGTGATGGACATATCAGAAGAATGATTCCATCAATTGCCTGAAATTAGTCAAATATTTCCATCATTTCCAGGCAGTTGAAACAGGAACGTTTCCAGTTCAAGAAGGTCTACAAGACATCGAAATTTATAAAGAATGACTATCAACTCCCTGGAACTAGTCAAATATTTCCATAATTTCCAGGCAGTTGAAACAGGAACGTTTCAAGTCCAAAAAGACCTACAAGACATCCACATTTAAAAAGAATGATTCCATTAACTGCCTGGAATTAGTCAAATATTTTTATCACGTCTAGGCAGTTGAAACAGGGCCGTTCTAAGGTCAAGAGAGCCTGAAAGACATGATGGACATATCAGAAGAATGATTCCATCAATTGCCTGAAATTAGTCAAATATTTCCATCATTTCCAGGCAGTTGAAACAGGAACGTTTCAAGTCCAAAAAGACCTACAAGACATCCACATTTAAAAAGAATGATTCCATTAACTGCCTGGAATTAGTCAAATATTTTTATCACGTCTAGGCAGTTGATACAGGGCCGTTCTAAGGTCAAGAGAGCCTGAAAGACATGATGGACATATCAGAAGAATGACTCCATCAATTGCCTGAAATTAGTCAAATATTTCTATCATTTCCAGGCAGTTGAAACAGGAACGTTCCAAGTCCAAAAAGACCTACAAGGCATCCACATTTAAAAAGAATGATTCTATCAACTGCCTGGAATTAGTCAAATATTTTTATCACGTCTAGGCAATTGATACAGGACCGTTCTAAGGTCAAGAGGGCCTGAAAGACATGATGGATATATCAGAAGAATGACTCCATCAATTGCCTGGAATTAGTCAAATATTTTCATCATTTCCAGGCAGTTGAAAGAGGAACGTTCCAAGTTCAAGAAGGCCTACAAAACATCGACATTTAAAAAGAATAACTCTATCAACTGCCTGGAATAAGTTAAATATATCCATCACTTTCAGGCAGTTAAAACAGGAACCTTTCAAGTGTAGAAAGGTCTGAAAGACATCGACATTTAAAACGAATGACTCTATCAACTGCCTGGAATTAATCAAATATTTCCATCCCTTTCAGGCAGTTAAAATAGGAATGTTTGAAGTCCAAAAAGACTTTAGGTGATTTGTACAGGTTAGTTTCTTTGGTCGATTTATTCTAAAAAAAAATCAAAATTTAAATTTTGTCTAAAAAATTAAATTTAGATTTTTCTCAAAAAATTTGCTCTAAAAAACTAAAAATCCGAAGCTACTTGTTTTCAATTAAATTTTACTAATTCAAAACAAATTAAAAAAAAAAACAAATTTTGCTTAACTTCAGTGACAATTTTAATAAAAAAAAAAAACTTATTAACTTAAAATATTAAATGTTCTTAATATGACAATGTACCGACTAAAAGCGATCCATCTCAATATAACTAGTGAATTAATTCGTCGTTTATCTGCGAAACGGAAATTAATTTCAACGTAAAACGAGCGACTGAGAACGAAATAGCTGAACCCGACTTTCCGCTCTCACTCCTGGTGATTAATTAACTTTTCCCGATTTTTCGGTCGTGTCCAATTTTCCATCCTGAAAATTATTATTTTCGAAGCAGTTCATTTTTGTTTCGTCAAAAAGTGGCCGATCACTCACTCAAACCCAGATTCGATCCTTTTTTTTTGTCCAAAGGACGACGGGACTTTTTTCGATCGAAAGCAAAGAGATTCGTGGCTATTTTTATGGAAGAGGGTTTTTTCGTGTCTACTTTTTTCGTTAAATTAATCGGTTTTATCGGTTGTTGTGGCCAGTTTATCAAGGAATTGGGAAAGCTCTTTTCGTTTAAACAGTCTCCAGGAAACCCTTTTTAGGGAATGGAAAGAAAAACTTTTTCATTTTGTATCTGTACATATGTATCCAAATTTAAAGTTTGTTATTTTTATAAACCCAATAAGCACCCTTACATAACATTTAAGTCCTGCTACAACCACAATAAATCCTATAATTTCCTCCCTAATAAAATATAAGCCCAATAACTTTAAACTATGCCAATGATAATAAAGAATAAGTAGCAATAAATATTTGAACCGAAACGAGAGCGCGTTTCAGAGCGAAACCCTCCCAGCCTTTTTAAATTTGCAAGAGTCACTTCTATTCAGTGTTTCGCACTATTTGAAGCATGCAATGCACGTATTCCAGGAGGAAAATATGCCAGGAACGGGTGTTTTAGTTTGTTGGAAATATGCACAATAAAATTCCTCTGTGACGTATTTTTCATTGACGTATAATTTAGTTTGAAATTAAAATTGGTGTGACTTAAGGGAAAAATATACACACCGAAGTATTCCCGGAAGTTGGTAAGTTAAATACCACGCAACTTAGCCGACAATGGCGTGTAAACTTTCTCGCATTAATTGACCTTCAATTATCGCTAAACATGCGAGCGTAGCTCTTTAATTAGACTGGAATTTTCCTGCCAAAATTCAACGGTTTAACTCAGTTTTACACTTAACTATTCGTGCATCGTTGGAACATTTCCGGGAAGGTCCCAGGAAATGACAGTAATTTTTGATTAAATTGATTTTTGGTTAATTTCCTATTCGGAATATCAATTTATTGAATGGAAAATGTTAGACGAGAACTTATTCTATAAGAATGTTTTGCAACAAATATTTCTTTAAGGAGCTTTACTTTAATTTCTACTTGTTAATTTTTTGAATTATAATAAATTCCTTTTCTATATCCCTCCTTAAACAAAATATTTTTTGCGCAGCCAGTAGGATAAATACCTTTACATACTAAATATTGACGTTAATATTGAATACTTTTGGTCAAGCTTAAGTTGGAAAACTGATTGCTATTTTTATCAGGATATGGCCAAAATACTGGAAAAACTGATCCATTTTTTTGCATTTAAGCTTCAATGATTCGGCAGCTATTGGACCCTATTCCGTTCCAAGTCCAAGAAGGCCCACGAGACATCGACATTTGAAAAGAATGACTCTATCAACTACCTGAAATTAGTCAAATATTTCTATCACTTCTAGGCAGTTAATACAGGACCGTTCTAAGGTCAAGAAAGCCTGAAAGACATGATGGACATATTAGAAGAATGACTCTACCAACTGCCTGAAATTAATCAAATATTTCCATTACTTTCAGGCAGTTGAAACAGAAACGTTCCAAATTTAAGAAGGCCTACAAGACATCGACATTTAAGAAGAATGATTCTATCAACTGCCTGGAATTTGTCAAATATTTTTATCATTTCTAGGCAGTTGATACAGGACCATCCAAAGTTCAGGAAGGTCTACAAAACATCGACAGTTATGAAGAATGATTATATCAACTGCCTGAAATTAGTCAAATATTTCTAATACTTCAAGGCAGTTAATACAGGACCGTTCTAAGGTCAAAAAAGCCTGAAAGACATGATGGACATATTAAAAGAATGACTCCACCAACTGCCTGAAATTAATCAAATATTTCCATTACTTCCAGGCAGTTGAAACAGAAACGTTCCAAATTTAAGAAGGCCTACAAGACATCGACATTTAAGAAGAATGATTCTATCAACTGCCTGGAATTTGTCAAATATTTCTATCATTTCTGGGCAGTTGATAGAGGACCATTCAAAGTCCAGAAAGGCCTACAAAACATCGACATTTATGAAGAATGACTAAATCAACTGCTTGGAATTAGTCAAATATTTCAATCGCTTCTAGGCGGTTAATACAGGACCGTTCTAAGGTCAAGAAAGCCTGAAAGACATGATGAACATATTAGAAGAATAACTCCATCAACTGCCTGGAATTAATCAAATATTTCCATTACTTCCAGGCAGTTGAAACAGAAACGTTCCAAATTTAAGAAGGCCTACAAGACATCGACATTTAAGAAGAATGATTCTATCAACTGCCTGGAATTAGTCAAATATTTCTATCATTTCTAGGCAGTTGATAGAGGACCATTCAAAGTCCAGAAAGGCCTACAAAACATCGACATTTATGAAGAATGATTATATCAACTGCTTGGAATTAGTCAAATATTTCAATCGCTTCTAGGCGGTTATTACAGGACCGTTCTAAGGTCAAGAAAACCTGAAAGACATGATGGACATATTAGAAGAATGACTCTACCAACTGCCTGAAATTAATCAAATATTTCCATTACTTTCAGGCAGTTGAAACAGAAACGTTCCAAATTTAAGAAGGCCTACAAGACATCGACATTTAAGAAGAATGATTCTATCAACTGCCTGGAATTTGTCAAATATTTTTATCATTTCTAGGCAGTTGATTCAGGACCATTCAAAGTTCAGGAAGGTCTACAAAACATCGACAGTTATGAAGAATGATTATATCAACTGCCTGGAATTTATCAAATATTTCTATCATTTCTAGGCAAAAATAATATTATAACAATGATCTGACTAACTATATAATAAATTTATTTTTAATAAACAATATAACAATGAACAAAAATAAATCCAGAACTTATTTACAATAAATAAAAACTATTAAATAATATGTATATAATAATGAAATAAATTGTTATTAATCTAAATGTTTCAAATGACCACCATTATTTTGTAAGCATTTGTTGTTGAATGAATTGAAATTTTATTGCACACTTTCTTTATTTTTAAACTTAGGTCCTCTAAATGTCGAGGCATAGTTTGATAAAACCACGTATGGAAAAATCCATGGGTGTTATATCAGGCGATCTTGCGGGCCCATTTATAGAACCGTTATTACCATTTCAACAAATATTAACGTGAATAAGAACTGGAAAGCTTGATGACTTCTGGCAAAAATATTATTTTTGTTTGGTAACTGTCACAGCCAACTAAATTGAAGGGATAATATCAATAAGTGTCATAATTTAAAACTAAATTTTTTGACATTTAGATTTTTTCATTCACGATTTAATCGGGTTTAACACAAACATCATTTAAAATCCTTTTAAATGATGTATCATGTGATATACATTACATGATAGTGATATACATTATTTTAAAGGGAATAAAAAATGCTTTCAAAATAAGTTATAAAAAATGCAGGTCCGTATTTAAAAAAAGAATTTGAAGCCGTTGCCAAGATACCAAAAATGGCATAAAAAAAATGAAAGGTGAAGTTTTGTATAGTACAAAAAATTTGTAGTTAAAAGTAACTTTCTAAGACCAATAGTTTTGTAAATATTAATTAAAATAAAATATGGCGTTTTTTATAAATCACCCTGTAATTCACAAACTGATAAACATCTTGCAACGCTGTAAAAGGAATTAGAATAAGCACCAAAAAATTAAGAATTTTTTCTAATTCAACTGTAAATAGGACCCATAAAAACCCAACTGTTAAGGACCAAATAAAGCGCCCTTTATCACGAAATATTCCTACAAGTTTCACCCGTTTAAGGACCGACGGTCGGTGCAATATTAATGAATCGAAGCCCACAGATATATCGATAAATATCCATGGGAGGATGTATATAAACTACCCCAAAAATTAGACCCATCAAAAGTTGCTTGTGGTTTTATCGGACACCGGGGAAAAGTTAGAAAATTTCAACCGACATCGGTGGTAAAGTGAAGTTACGATCCCGTGGCGATTATTATTCATGCGAGCACCATTGGGAGAACTTTTAAGCTTCACATGGGAGGAGCAGCTTCCGTTTTCAATTATTCATTTCATAAAAATTCTGCATGCAAGAGTTGAAATGCTCAAAAAAACAAACAAACATCCCAATACTTTTATATATATATCTTTCTTTGCAGACAGTTTTGACACAAAGTTAATATAATAAGTCTCTCTTTTCGGCATAAAAAACTTTTTTCATCTTTAATCATCGTAAGCTTCTCGACTCTTTTTTTACGTCTAAATTTACTGTTTGTAATTTAAAATGTTCCCAGAGAGCGAAAATTAAAATCAGCCTTAATCATCGAAGCACCTGCCGTGAAGCCGATAAGGACTTTTAATAAAAACCGTAAAAGGAGATATTTTTTGTGTGGAAATTTAGAGAGTATGAGAGAGGGCGACTTCTCATCAAAAATTTAAGTTTAAGAAGTTTTTTTTCGTCGTGGGCGTCACGTTGTCTGGAATCAGTTTGGAGAAGGGGAAAGAGCGTCTCTGGATAAATGTTTGATGTGTCTGAGACTGGTATTAAGTTTCAATTTAAATTAAGTTTATTATTAAGATTTTTTTTTAGTTTTCGGAATAGAGAGAAAAATCAATTAATAAATAAATACCTTGAAGCAGGATCTCATTTTCCATTTTATACACTATACCGAAAAGTGGTTCGCCCCTAAAACTTTTTTAATTTTTAAATTTAAAAAATTAAATTTTGTAAGTGGGTGTAGCATTTAAATTGGGATTGGCTCAGGTATTCAGTTGTTTTCTGTCACTTCTGGTTTAACCAGGAATGACCCTAAATTTCCTATTTTAAATAGGATCCCCTAATTTTTTTGACATATTTTGATAAAAATGACATTCTAAGAAAAATAATACCCCATATGTCAACTTTTGACACCTAACCTTTAAATTATTTAATGTTTTAAATTTTAATCTAGAGCGACATGAATAATTTAAAAAAATATATTTTAAATACCTAATCTCTGGACACAGCTTTTTAGCAAATGATACTGATTTTGGAGAAATCCAACGAGGTATGAAGCACCAATTACGTGTCTATACCTTAGATGATTTTAAATCAATTATTTTACCAAGCAAGAAGAATAATAAGTTTATTGTAACTGAAATGGACACCCATCACTTTTTCTCTATTGAGGATGTTGAGAAGGCTATTTCAAACAGAAAGGTATTTGAAACAGGTGAAAAGGCTGATTGGCTAAATGCTATAATATTCAACATCAATAAAGAAAATCCTTATAGCATCTTTTTTAAACACTCGCACGTCGAAGTCGATTACAGGGAGCTAAAAATAGACAAAAGGTCTAAAGGTATTAAACTCAAAACTTTAAATGGAAATTTTAAAGCAAAACTAAAAACATTATATCCAGAGGGAAAACCGATTTCTTTACTGTTGCTTACTTAATTTGCTTACTTACTGTTACTTTAACTCTGAATATATCCAGAGGGAAAAAAAGGCAGCGGATATCCAAAGCCTCATGACTTTAGTTCCCGAAGCGTGTAAGAACTTTTATAACACCAAACTGCAAACAGCAAATTTTGAAGAAGACTTGGAAGAATTTGGACCTGAAATTGACTTTGGAATTGAAGAAAATTATTTTTTTTTTAATATAAATAAAAAAAGTTTAAAACAAAAGTTCTGCTAAAGATCTAATTAAAATTTTTGTCTATAATTGCTTTTTATTTTACCTTATAATCATAATTTGTATCATACAATATGGAACCAACAGACAACTATAACAGAGTATTGAATTTTCAGTTTTTCAAAAAGGAACCAAAGACCAAAAATGAAATTTTTGCCCTTGATCTTATGAAATTTTTATAAAATTCAATAATCCTCTTTATTTTACCTCTTATATAGAATATTTTTTTTTAAACATCATTGCAAATTTTTTACAATACAATTTCCGGGATAGCTTGAAATATACAAATTGAATGACTTTTCTTCAAACGAGGAAATGTCGCTTGGTGCTCTTTAGATAAGCGGTATCCAATTGACAACAGAAACTTTCCAGATAATTTGAGCCAGAGTGTCAATATTATAATTTTTTTAACATTTGTTATTCTATTATTTATTTTATAAACCCGTTTTATATTTAATAATAATAATTTAAAAAAAAACTGTGACTCATTAGGAAATTATGCGAGTCCAAGGGAGCAAAACAAATAGTTTAACGTAATCTTTCGGAGAAATGTGACGGGATAAAGTGACTCTTGGCTCACCAATTTTGGCATTTTTTGTCCTCCAAAAATATCCAAAAAGAAAAATATTAAAAATTGTACGATATCAGGCTTACATCTGAAATGGACACTCATGGGGGCATTAGTATAAAGTTGGATAATTTTTGGCTGTTGCGACGATATTTTGACTCCTGATAATGAAAACTCATGCTTTTTAATAAAAAAAAATAACATTTACAAAATTTTTTTATAAAGCAAGATGCAATTTATAATTGTGCATAAAATATCTCGAAATTCGGTCACAAGAAAAATCCAATTGAGAATTCGTATTTCTAATCGGTTAGTATAATGTTGATAAATTTTTAATTTATTTTTTGGATAATTTGCTACTATGGCGAGCGTTCGACACTTAAAAAAAGGTCATAACAGTCAATTTTGAAAATGTAGGCTTTGCATCACAAGTTTCCAAATTTTTAAAAAAGTTCTTATATTTACAGGAAAAATAGCAAAGTTAAACCTTTAAATTTCTCAATAATAGTCAATTTTATGACAAAAATTATAATAAACTTTAATGTAAAGCTACCTACTGCTGCTTCCTACATGCCTACATTTAAAAAAATATTATCTGAAATTTCGAATATTTTCCCAAAAACTATTGGCTCATAATATAAACAACAAACACTCGTATTAGCACATAATTTAATTTCGAATAAACACTGCGATTATATCCAGAGGCAACTCATTAGCAAACAACCTTGGCTTTAATTGTAAATAGTCTCCCTAATTCATCCCTTTGTCGGCGTAGATTTATTTAACTACGTCACGGGGTTAAGGGTGGTGACCGTAATAGATACCTGTAATAATTTGATAAGGACATTAAAAAAAATGATTTGTTTAACACTTGTTGGGCGCCAAAATATATGTAAAAAAAAAGAACTTTATTGTCTTAAAAGAGAGTGACAAGACACATAGAGTTGTAAATCAAGTAAAGAAGAAGAAGAAAATTAAGAATAGGAATTGTTAAATTATTTTTTTCATGGCACACCTCGAAATTCGGTTGTAAATTTTAAATCTGAGTACCGCTCCTGTGTCACGGCTACTATATAAACTTTGATGAAGGTAAAACGCTTGGCCTGATGAACCTAAAATTATATTTATGGTTTCCAATAGTAATGTAATGGAAAGAAGGAAATAATCGGATAAAAAATTAAGCAATGCAAAGCGAACTGCTTTTTTCATTTTTTAAGCTCTGTTTAGCAACATCGCGGTCTCGAGATAAAAACTCAAGTTAGCTCACTAGGCCACATGTACCATATATGCGTCACGAGAATAAGAATTATCCTTAAGCCGAAGGTTTTTATAAACTATAAGTAATTGTTGTGCCGCTCAGAATACTTAATTAATAAAAAAACTTGCTAAATAAAATAACCGAAAAAGGCCCTCCAGACTAAAAAAATTAAAAAAAAAACATGTTAACACAAGCCTAATTAAACATAATTAATAGGCGCAAACGTATTTTAGACCCAATTAATACTTTTATGGTATTGCATATCAATAAAATTTTTTTTGCAAACACACGTTGGGCGCCAAAATATACCAAAAAAAAATTACTCAAAAACAAAAAATATCCTTAATGTCTCGAAAGAAAGTGACAAGAGTGTCCTTTTGTGTGTATATTAAATGCAAAACTTGTCGTGAAAACTTAGTTGGGAATGCAAAAGTCGTAGCATATTCCCTCATAAATTATATACAGCCAGACTTGTAAATCAAGGAAAGAAGAAGAAGAAGAAAATTAAGAATACAAATTTCTAAATTTTTTTCTCATGTCACACCTTGAAAATTATAATGTGTGACATGGCCTGGTGAACTAAGAATTATATTTAGAGTTAGAGCTAAATTGTTTTTTATTTAATGGCGCTTTCACTGATATACTGGTGGGTACTATGAATTAAAAATTCAATAAGATAATGTAATTTTTTAGTAAGTTAGTAAAAAAATTATTCGAGGAAAAAAATAAATTTCTAGTAAGGATAACAGCAAAACAAAAAATAACTACCCGTTGTAAAAAAAATGCCAATCATGTACCATATATGCGTCACGAGAATATAAACTTCAGAATTTGTTATATAATTTTTAGAGAGTTTCAAAAGATTCAAAACAGAGCTTTGAGAGCGATTCTAAACTGAGATGGATGTTAAATATTTTAAATATGTTTTCTGTTAAACAAAAGAAAACTAATTTGTTTCTAAGTGATATTTGTGTTAGACCCAAAGTATTTAAAGATGTACATAGTTAGCTATAAACCTAGAAATAGAAACGATTTTATTTTGATGGAAAAATGTATGGGTAACCAATAAATTGTATACTCACCATTGCCCTTATTAATTTAATGATTGGCCTCATTTTCTAAAAAAATGTACTAATTTAGGTCCTTTTAAAAAAATCATTAAAAAAATATGTATTAACTTGCCAGTAATTATATATTATTTTATTCAATCAAATGTATAATTTATCAATTATCTTCTATTCAAAGGTTTTTATTAACTAAAAGGAAGTAATTGCTAATTTGTTCAGAATATTTTATTAACAAAAAAATGTTATACGAAATAACCCAATAAGGGAATGTATAATAATAAAAAATAACTATGTTTACATAACCTTAATTAAACATCCAACAGGAAACGAACCAAAACCAATGTTTGACATACCGAAATTGCAATATTTCGTGCCCTACGCTCCATTGAACCCGAAAACCATTACGCCCATATATTTCTCTTAAGTTAACAATCGATTTTAGCAGCGAGTTTAATTTAACCGGTATATATAACTTAGTCATTAAAACATATACAGGGCCATAACTATATATTAATTTTAAATAAAAATCGAGCCCAACCTAAGGCAAAATTAGTATTCAACCTTCCGCCCTAATCTGATATCTCTATAAGCCCCGTTGCGTTTCTAAAAATAAATTCCATTATCCCACAGGGAAACGGGATAAGGAGTCTTTTATTTGGGGAAAAATGTTGGAAACACCTCAGCCAGGTTGTGGGATAAAACAGATGTTGATTTTATCGTTTTAAGCCTGACAGGTACCGTGGAACGTATTGGCGAAATACGATAATGGATATTGGAAGTTTGAAATGCGATAGCGGTACAATACAGATTTTTCATTCAAATATCTCCGTTATACACTAAAAAATGCACAGTGTAAAAAGTGATAGACAACCTCTTGATCTACAAGAACCTTGGCCTATGGCGAAACTTACCTCTAACCAAAGTTAAAATTCCAAGTGGCATAACCAATATGGCGACCATTAAATCCGTTATGGCCAAACTCATCAGGAAATAATTGGTGACGTTTTGTAGACGTCGTTCCCAACAGATGGCCAGACAAACGAGAATGTTCCCTGCGGCTGTACCGATGGCGAGACCGATGGCGGAAAGTGCCCACCAGTTGTTCTCTTCCAGGAATATTTCGCTACTGGTGTTCAGTTGTAGATCGACATTGTCGTAGAGGAATATTGAGTCGTTGTAGATCAGGGGTGGTTGGTCTTCGGACATCCTGCTGGTAGTCTGTAAAGTTAGAAGATAAAACCGTTTTAAGCAAGGTGTTTCAAAAAATTAGATAAAGTGGTATTTGGACGGTTTTCTTTTAATAATTAGGGTAAAAGTAGATATCCATTAATATTTTTAGTGTGTTTTTCAAAATAAATTTAGAATGCTCCTAGATATTTCTGGAAATGCTGAGTATCCTGTTCCAGAATAAATACAGGAAGGAATATTCCTAAAACTTGTAGTTAAATTCTAGATTAGGTGTCCTAGCATTATTAAATTAGCTGAGGGTCTTTGAAAGTAAAAAATTTACTTTCAGCAGTCTATTTCCCTTTAATGGAATATTCTAATAAATTTTAATATTTTGACTATATTAATTCTCCATAAGAATATTCCATTAAAATTTTTTAAAGTTGTCTTATATTAAATATTTATCAAAATGGTAATTATCTCAATATTCTAAGAAAAAAATTACCTAGAAAATTTTAATTAAATTCTGGATTAAGCATTAAAGGAATTTTAGTTTTTACAATTATTTTGAGTGGTCTAGTCCATTAATCTGCCAAAATATTCTAATAAATACCAATAATTAAAAACAAATATATTTTAGGCTAATTCCTTATGAGAATATTCCAAATAAATTTTGGGTTCGCAGGACTTTAAAAATAGTCATATTAAATATCTTTAGTTTAGAACATTTGAGAGTGTTATTAAATCATTAAATAGTTTTAAAAAAATGCAACAGTGGCTTAACTAAAAATTTTTTTAAAAATGTTAAATAATAATATTAAGAATATTATTACAAAAAAAACAAATTTTTTTTAGTATTTTAAGATCAGGTTTAATTTAATTTTGGATTAAGCTTATTTTAATTAGTTATGGGTATTTCAGTTTTATTATTTTGACTGGTCTAGTTCGATAAACTGGTGGAATATATAAGTAAAAAAATATATTTAAGGGGGATCTCAACATTTATTGAAAATCTAAGGATTACTTGCAAAATTGTAATTAAACTCTAGATCAAGCATATTTTAATTAATTAAGGGTATTTTACTTCTAAAAATTTACTTTAATTATTCCGCTAGACACACTCTTTGCAAACTGCTGGAATTTTTTAATTTATCCCAATAATTAAAAAATATATATATTTAAGCATGTGAGAATATTCCAAATAATTTTTGATGTCCTGGAATATAAAAATAATTATTTCAAAGTACATTAACTTAGAATATTCTATTTGGTATATTAGAATTAAAGTTTTCTTAGACAAATTTTCACTTAATATAAAAAACAGGTAAAATTGTAAAATATTCATAGAAGAAATCTGGGGAATGTTCTGGAATTATTCATTTATATATATGTGAAATTTATCTAAATTAATAAAAAACTGGAAAATATTCTTGATTTATTAAACTGAAGAGTTTATTTACGACATTGCCATTTAAAATAATTTAAGAATATTCTGAGTACATTAGATTTGAAAATAAGTTTAATTGTAAATTGATATTTTCAAATTATAAATGTGTAAATCTAATTTGAATTGATTAAGTCTTGAAATATTCTGAAATCAATATTGAACTAATACGCTAAATAAAAGGTAAAATATTCATGGAAAAAAAATCTGGGACATGTTTTAGAATTAGTCTACATAAATCTACTTTATCCAAATTAATAAGGAAACTTGCAGGATATTCTTGATTTAATAATTTAATTGAACAGTATTTATATATACTACAACTATTCCATATAAAAAAGGGAACATTCTGAGAACATCAAATCTCAATTAATTTTTTTAACATTATGCTCAATGGTAGATTAATTCCTAATTAGGAATATTTATTTTAGATGGATTTTATTGAGTTTTTTAAATCCTGGATAAATCTCATAAAAATTGATAATTTAAAAAAAATATTAAGAGTTTATTTTATGAGAGAATATTCGCAGTTAATTTTAGTATTCTAGGCTTATAAAGAGAGTTATATTAAAGAATATTATTTAAAATATTCTAGGAATAATATATCTTTAAATATTTTAATAAGTTAGAGTTTTAGATCAATTAAATCATATATATTTATATGCTTAAAAAAATTGCTCGAAATGTTTTAATATTAGTCTATATAAGTTAAATTAAAAAAAAAAGCAGAATATTTTTGATTTATTAAACTGAACAGTATATTAAAAATAATTCATATTAAACGAGGAATAATTCTAAAAAAATTAAATTGCAAATTAATATTCTTATACGGAAATATGTACTTTGGAGTAGTTTGAGTTAATTAAGTCGTGGAATATTTGAATACATTATTCATTTAAAAAGGATCATTATTCTAGGCTCATTTTATCTGAGAATATTCCAAATGAATATTAGTATTCTAGTATTGCAATATATTAGAATATACTCCTTCAGAATCTAGGATTTTTTGCATAAATTAATGAATATTCTAGAAATTTTTAAATATTTTATGAAACGAAATATGTAAATTAATTAAATCTGAAATATTCTATTTATGATATTAAAAGTAAATTCTTTTAAAATCATTAAATCTTGTTCTTTAAAGACAGATATATTAAAGGATATTCACATAAAATATTCTAAGAATTCCTAAATATTTAATTAAATAAGAGATATTTTAAAGTAATTTACTACACATTGGAATATTCTATTTAATACAATATAAATTTAATAAAAATTTTATATTTTGAAACGATCTATGTCTCTGAGAATAATCTTAGATTAAATTTAAGCAGGTTCTTATATATTGTGACTATTAACTGGATTAAGGAAAAATGAAACATTTTGAAAGAACCAATTAAAATTAATTAGACAGTAAATATTCCAAAATTTAAATATTTATTCTGGAGTATGTTGAGTTCATTAACTATAGGTATATTATAGTGAATATTTCAGTAGATTAAAACAATAAATATTTAAATTTTCTTGTTACTAGAAATATATATTATTAAATGTTGGCATATTCTATTTACTTAGATTTTAAATGTTAAAATTAAAATGTTCATAGATCATGAGGTACTTAATAAAAAAAATACGTAAAATATTCAGAAATAATTTGTAGAATCTTCTCTACGTTGTTCTTACTTCTTTCTCTACAAAAAAAGAACTAGAATATTCTAAGAATAATATATAAAAAACTTGCAGGTATACGTTCCTGGATTATACTATAATAAAATTTTAAATTATAAATAGATATTATAATATTAGAAATATTCTTTTGAAATTTCTGTTTTCATTTTCCTATTCTTCAAATATTTTAACTAATATTAATAATCTACATTTAAAGAAGGAATATTCTTGTTCTTAACATTGTAACATTCCATAATATAAAAAATCTGGAATGTTTCGAGATATACAAACAATCGTAAAACGTTGAGACTAAATCTAAATAATTAAGTTATTCCTAAATTAATTCGCCCAAGGGCAATTATTTCCTAAAATATTTTAATTAACTTTGAGTGATTTAAAATTTTTCAGTTACAGGAATTCCTGGTTACAATTATCTTAAAATATAAAAAAATATGTAAACTAACTAGGGCTACTCTAGGATAACCTAATAAGGTGAAATTAACCTGGAATTAGTTGGAAAGCCTGTAATAATCCCCAAGTTAATTTGGTCCATTTAACAATTCGTTACCCTCATCGATCTGTATAATGTTGTTCAAAATTGAATAATATTTTTTAGGAGTTTTATAAACCACCCAGTATTTCAGCAAAAATCATTTTTTAGTCAAAGGTAAGCCCCACAAAGTAAAGAACGTAAAAAGGACTAATTAAAAGTGCCATTGACAAAAAAAAAAGTGGAACGACGACTACAATGGAGGCTAATCACTTTAGATAAGTTTCGCTCCGGCACACAAAAGAACTAATTATAAAAGCGGAATTTTTCACTTTACGTGTAGCGGAAAATTTATTTCGTTTTATGCATACAGATTCCCTCCATAGTATAGCATGTTAAATCAAATTTAACCATATCCAGGATAAGAAAACAAGGAAACCCTCTATAACATCCTTGACTTTAAAGATCCAGATGTCGTGATTGCCTTGAAACGTGAATTGCGGTTGCGTTTTGGTAATCGAGCCTGGATAAATTGCTGCACCTGGCGAATGTATCTTCTGTTTCCAGTTCAAGGGTTTATTATTGGAGGGGTGTGGATCCAAACGGTTATATATGAGGTAAATAGAAAAAGTATTTTAGACACACGTTTATTTTATTTAATTCTATAAAATAAAAGTCCCTAGATAGTATAATAATAAACTCGTAATTCCGGTGAAACAGAGCGTTGAACTACAAAGGCTTAATTCGCGAAAATATTCTGGAGTGTATGGGAACAAACAGCTGCTTTGAAGGTTCCCATTAAAAAAAAATTAATGGGCGCTTTAATTACTTCTTGTAAAATAAATATGTGATGCGTATCCAATTAAGTTATGTAGTCACCATTTTTTTTGTACCTAAAAACTTGTGGTATTTTACACGAATATTCTTCAGAATGTACGTGCCTAAGAGGGACCTTTTTTACTTCCTTCACGCGGCGAAATGCAGAACAAATTGGGTTTTTTGTTATATGAAAAATAGGATACAAAATTGAGAAGTTTTAAGGGTAGGGTAAGGGTAAAATTTATAGATATTTATTTTCCTGGACTTTCTAATAACTTTATTTTAATGCCTGGAAGAAAACAACAAATTACCTGAAGTACTGCAAAATAATCCCACTGCATGAAAAAAGGCTGCGTTAGAGAACAATATGAAGAAACGTGGGTGCATAACTTAAATAGATACGATCCGCCTACATAGATTTAAAAAGGAAATTGAAGCCCTACCCCTTTAGTTCTTGTAATAAGGGCCTTTGTAGCAGTTGTACCCCTATAAATTCGTTTTTCCTTTCTACTCCTACACTCTATTTTAAGAAAATTAGATGTTTAGTTTTATGTCAAATAAGAGAGCTCGTTTGCCGTTTTTTTTATAGGTTATATGCGAAAATTAATTTAAGTTGGGATACACAATTAATTAACTTAACCTATGCGTTTGAATCGAGACCCCGATTTATCAAATTGTAATTATCGTTATTTGAAATTTGTAATGATTAATTTGTTTGTTTCGAAGAGTGGAGTTTGTTAAATCAATTTTAAATTACACGAATTGATTTTTGAGCTAATTATGCTTTTGATTTATTATCGTTAATTGATCCTCGAGTCGCTATGAAATAATTTAAATTTAAAATTAAAGCTATTGACCAATAGTGCTGTTTAAACGTTATTCGCATACATTTAAGTTGTGTACAAAATGCATGTACATGAGTTTTTTCTTTGTCTTCTTTATAGTCGCTTAAAGCTTCTTTTTAGTTGTGAATTGTGAACAATTTTTCTCTATAAATAGACCTCAATTTGTTTTGCATTTTAAGAAATAAAAAAAGATCGCTCTGAAGCACGTACATACTCAGAGGAATATTGATGCAAAATACAACAAGTTTTTAGGGACAAAATATTTACTGCAGAACTTAATTGGATCTGATATACATATTTAAATCACAAAACAAACTTAAGCTTACCCCCTATTAATTTTTTTAAAGAGAACTCTTGTAGCAACTGTTTGTTCCCATATATTCCACAATATGTTCACGAACTAAACCTTTGTAGTTCAACGTTCTATTTCACGAGGATTTCGTGCTAATTATTATTTTATTTAAATCAGAGGAAGCCGTCTGGGAACTCGTCTAGACGTTTCTTTATGAAAGGGAGCAAATAGATTTAAATAGAATAAAGTTGTGTCTAGGAAAGTTAATAACTTTTTGTATTAACCCCGCATGTTGGCGGTCAACTTGGATCTTTACCCCAGATTAAAATAAATCATTAGACTGGAAACAGAAGATACATTCGCCAGGTGCAGCAATTTATCTAGACTGGATTAGCAAAACGCAACCGCGACACACGTTTTAAGGTAATCACGAAATCTGGATCTTTAGAGCCAAGGATGTTTGGGAGTTTCAGGGCTTTTTTCTGGATATGCTATATTATAGTGGATTTCAAATAGTTAAAACCATTTCTTAGACTTTGGAGTTATTCAATATGTATTCTAGGCATATTCCAAAGATGTTTTTTTGTTTTAAATTCTTGGTGTATTTGTTTACGTGTTAAATATTAAACTCATTCATGCGATGATACGTTAGCCGTATATGGAAAACAGACGGTAGCATTTTTCTAAAAATTTGGAAACCATGGTAAAAGACAATGCTCTGTAAAATAACTTTAGCACTGCAGCGTTCCGCTTATACAGAAAAATGGCAACATTTTTGATTTTTTAAATAGAACATCCTAAATATTTTGATGTCCTATTTCGGTTTGAGTATTTTTTAATCATACTTCCCTATCCCTATCTCTAGTGGTTTTTTGAACAAAAAAATTACTTTGCGTGTTTTTTTGTTAAAAACCAAGGGATAAAAATGTTTATTTGTCAGTTATTTAAGTTCCTTAAAAGCTCAATCTCTCATTTACTAAATTGGTGAAAAGTTAATTTTTTTAAATGGAACACACTATATTTTATATAATATTCTAATAGACAGTTAAAATACCTTTATATTCCCAGGATAATTTAACTCGATACCTTATTCAGCAATTTAAAAAAAAATCACAGAATTTTAAAAACAAGAAAGATTTATTGCAGAGGTCGATTTTTTTTGCAAACAAAATGCCCATATTTTAAAAAACACTGGAAATGAAAATCTTTATACACATTTTTAGAATAATTTGACTCGACACCAATTTTTAACGTTTTTGAAAAAGTGTCCAGAATTTCGAGAGAAAAATATTTTTTTGAAAGGTCAATTTTTTTTCCAAGAAATTCACAAAATTTTCAAAAACCAATTGATACAAAATTCTTAATAATTTGACAGGATACATATATCAGCATTTTTCAAAAAATTGAAAAGGTTTTGATAAAAAAAAATATTTTTGAAAAGTTTAATTTTTTTTCTGAAAATTTCATAAAATGCCCATATCTCAAAAACCAGTTAAAATAGAATTTTGATTAATCGTATTTTCATATTAATTTATTTAGATGCCCAGTTTAGCATTTTTTTAAAAATACCTCTTGCCTTATTTTTCCATAATTTCATAAAATACCCATATTTAAAAAAACAGTGAAAAAAAAATTTGAAAATCTCTATACATACAGTATCGGACAAAAATTAGGCGACGCTATAATATTCCTAAAAAAACTTTGTGACTGTACCTCGTATAATGAGGAACAATTTTGTAGTATCAGTACATACCTTTGTTAATCGTATTTAAACATTATTTGCCTCTTGTGATGAATAGCAAGAGATGTAAAGTGTTGTATGTTTTTATGCATTTTTTTATGGACAAAAATAAAGCGACTTGATCGATATTGTTTATACCATTAGTAGATAAACATCGGTTTTGGTCGGCATCAAATCTATATTTTGTTTAAAAATGCCTCGTGGTAAAAGTTTTTTTATTAATCTTAAAGAAAGAATTATTGCATCGTATAAGATGAGAACACCACAATACGTAATAAAACAAGAACTAAGGGTTTCAAAATCGGTTGTGTCGAGGACGATTCAGAACTATCGAATTAGGGGAAAAGTAGTTAACCGAAAACGGACGGGTAGACCGAGAAAAACTTCAAAGAAACTGGATAGAAAAATTAAAATGATCTCCTAGGCAAATCCTTTTCTGTCAGCAAAGCAAGTTCTGGCTGAAGCTGGAGGCTCTAATGTTTCCTCTCGAACGATACAGCGCAGACTAGTTGAAGCAGGCTTAAAAGCATGCAAACCTGCCAAAAACCGCTTCTTAGTAAGAAGAATATTAAAGCACGTCTTCTGTTTGCAGAACAACATGCTTACTGGACACCAGAGCAATGAAAAAAAGTACTTTTTAGGGATGGGTCAAAGTTTAATTTGTATAAAAGTGATGGTGTTCAATATGTTCGTCGTATTGCAGGTAAAAGACTTGACTCAAAGTATGTCCAAGGTACTGTAAAACATGGAGGTGGCAACGTGTTAGTGTAGGGTTATTTCTCTGGCTATGAAATGAGAGCAATTTATCAAATTAAGGGCATTATGGATAGGTTTAATTATAAATATATCCTTGAAAATGTCATGCTACCTTATGCGGAATGGAATATACCACTACGTTTTGTTTTCCAACACGACAATGATCCAAAACATACAGCAAAATGTATAAAAGAATGGTTTAATGAAAATAAAATAGCCATTCTTAAATGACCAGCCCAATCGCCCGATCTTAACCCGATCGAAAACCTGTGGGAAATTGTGGATAGGCAACTTAGAAGTAAAACCTATAAAAACAAAGAGTACATTTTTAAAGAAAATAAAAATATATGGAAAAATATTGATCAAGATATAATTGATAATTTAATTTATTCCATGCCTCAAAGGTGCCGCCAGGTACTCGCAAATAAAGGCTTGTGGACTAAATATTAAGGGCGCAATCTGATAATGTTTTCTTTTATTTTTATTGTAAGCGTCGCTTCATTTTTGTCGTATAGAAATATTTAACTTTTCTTTTTTTTTTTTATGATCTTGCTTATACGGAAGAATTTTGGTATGTTATGTAATAAATATATGTTTATTAATGAGTGTATTTGTTTTATTGAGTTTTAATTCTTCTTGCGTTTTTGCTTTTTTAATAAAAGAAAAAAACTGTATCGTCGCTCTATTTTTGTCCGATACTGTATTTTCAGAATAATTTGACTCGACACCTATTTTAACGATTTTTAAAAAGTGTACAGAATTTTGAGAAAAAAGTATTTTTTAGAAAGGTCAATTTTTTTCCAAGAAATTCACAATATAGTTATTTCAAAAACCAGTTGAATTAAAATTTTAAAAATTCTCACACATATTCTTGGAATTTGACTGGATCACTTTCCTGCGTTTTTCAAAAAATTGGCAAAATTTTGATTAAAAAAAAATAAATGCTTGGAAAGTCATTTTTTTTTCTCAAAATTTCACAAAATGCCCATATTTTAAAAACCAGTTAGAATAGAATTCTAAATAATCGTATTTTTATGATAATTTAATTAGGTGCCCAATTTAGGATTTTTCAAAAAATCTTCAAACTTTTAGAGAAAAGACAAATTTTTGAAACGGAATTTTGAAATTATTGTTTCAAAATGTCATAAAATACCCATAAACCAAAAACTAGTAAAAGAAAATTTTCATAAACATTCCTGAAATAATTTAATTACACACCTGTTTTAGCGTATTCAAAAAAATCATCAGATATTTGGGAAAAAAAAACTTTTTGAACAAGTCGATTTTTTTTAATTTAACAAATAAATAACTCAGAAACCAGTGGCCATAAAATTCTGAAAATGTTTACACGTATTCCTGGAACCTGGAATACTCCAAATTTTTTAAGAAAAAAAATTTTGACGGGGTTAAATTTTTTTTTCAAATTTTGCAAAATGCCATATCTCAAAAACTACTGGAAATGAAAATTCAAAACTTTCTATATACATACGTATATTCTTGAAGTAATTTAACTCAATACCTATTTCAGGGTGATTTCAAATATTTCCTATAATAATACTTCTAAAATGCGGCTACTTAGTTATAAGCATATGTTATATTACATTAAAGGTATTTTAAGGTGTTCCATTAAAAAAAATGAACTTTTCACCATTTTAGTAAATAAAAGGCTATTAAATTAATTAAATTAAATTGATTAAATCAGGCTATAGGAAGTTAATTAAGTCAATTAGAATTTAAGCTGTTCAGGAGCTTAAATAGCTAAAAAATTAACAATTAGTTATCCCTTGGTTTTTAACAAAAAATTCAGTTATTTTTTCTTAAAAATCACTAGAGGAAGATATAGGAAAGTATGATTAAAAAGATTCAAAACAAAACACGGAATAAAAATATTTAAAAATATACAGGGTGTTTCACAACTTATCCGAAAAATTTTAACCACATATGCGCCGAAACAAGTTGATTTCTCAAAAATAATGTAATAAAAGTCCTACAGAAATTAAGTCATAAACCTGAGTTTCTGTATTTTATATTTTGCGTTCATCGTCGTGATATTAGAATACGCATTAATAATTGATTGTAGCAAATGTTGTACCAAACAACTGACGAAAACAAAGTCTCTAAAGTGGGTGATCTGAATGAAGTACCGTCGATTTTTGTGAATTTATTTTGCGGGTTTAATTTTTGGTTATTTATTAATAAAAATGGCACATGTGTACACTAGTGAGGAGTTAGTGGACATTGTTTTAGCGTACGGAGATGCAAGGCAAAATTCGTTAGCGGAGTCTCGTCTGTATGCACACCGATTTCCGAATAGGCACATACCACATCACGAAACATTTAGTTTAATTGTTTTACGTGCACGTGAAACTGGAGATTTGCGCCCCAGACGTGGAGTAGAAGGAGGTTAGCCCAACAGGTCCCAGAAGTGTCACATGCAACAGCGTTGCGCGCATATTACATGAGGCCCAACTGTACCCTTATCACGTCCAGAGAGTCTAGGCGTTGCTACCTACAGACTATCCCCTAAGAGTAACATTTTGTGAGTGGTTTTTGCAAGAAAATACTCGAAATGCGCGTTTTACAGCTGCTATTTTGGCCACCGATAAAGATATTTTTACTCGTAATGGTATAACCAATCTTCATAATACACACGTTTGATCCTTGAAGAATCCTCACGCAGCAGAAACATCGTTTTTCTTTAAACGTGTGGGCAGGTATTGTCGATGAACGTCTAATTGGACTGTTCATTTTGCCAGATTGGATGGATGGTCACCAGTATTTGGAATTTCTTCGGAATGATTTGTCGGTCCTTCTTGAAAATGTGCCATTGGCGGTCCGAGCACGGATGTGGTTTATGCACGATGGGGCACCTCCGCATTTTCGTTTAGAAGTTCGTGATTTTTGGAATCATGTACACCAGATACGCTGGATAGGAAGAGGGGGACCAATTGCATGGCCTCCACGGTCGCCCGACCTACATCCTCTGAACTTCTTTTTATGAGGACACTTGAAAAACGAGGTATACCGTACTCCAGTTCAGAATATTGAAGAATTGGGTGACCGAATCATAGTGGTTGCCGATAATATGAGACTTCAGGAACAGCAGGAAAGAGGTGTATTTGAATTAGTGCGTCAAAATTGGATTAAACGTACCCAAGCTTGCATTAGAGTCAATGGAAACAATTTTGAACAGCTTTTATAAGTAAGTACAGTGTTAAACTGTATTATTTTATTATTTCGATATCTGTAGGACTTTTATTAAATTTTTTTTGAGAAATCAACTTGTTTCGTAACAGCGCATATCTGGTTAAAATTTTTCAGATAAGTTGTGAAACACCCTGTATATAGAGTGCTCTACTTGAAAAATCAAAGATGTTGCCATTTTTTTTACATATAAGCGACAACGCTGCAGTGCCGAAAATATTTTAGACCGATAAAGCGTTGTCTTTTTTCCACATTTTCAGCAAAATGCTACTTTTCATTTTCCATATACGGCCAAAGTACCATTAACCTAAATACAGTTTAATATTTAAGTCGTAAAAAACTACACTAAAAATTTGGAAAAAAAATCTCTGGAATATGCCTGGAAAACAAAATAAATGACGACAATGTTTGAGAAATGGTTTTAACTCCCTAAAATATAAAAGAATTATATTGGATGCTTGGAAAAAAAAATGAATTTGCTTTAAATGCTTAAATAATTCAAAAAATTACTGTTGATTGCTGAATAATTAAATTTCAAAAGCAGTAAAAGTATAAAAGCTAAAACAGATTTTAGTGCCATTTAAAACCTGCAAAAAAATAAAAACTCAAAAATTACCTGTAAAAACTTTTAAAAATCACACATCAAATTACACTAAAAAAAACACGCAAATAACAACAAATCACCGGAAAAACCGCACTTTCATCAAGTTCACTTAACACTAACTTAACACCAACCAACCCAAAAAAAAAAACCTAAAAAACTCCCGCGTTTACCACCACCTGTAGATCATCGGAAATACCGGAACGCGCGCGACACGTAAATAAACCACCAAATTCATGAATGAACGAGGCGAACCGGCTTCTGGAAAATCTGGACCGCGCCACGCCACGCCATCCGTGTCACTGGAACAACTTTCGCGAAACAGTTAAAACAGCTGCTGCTGCTCCTACTGCTGAATCGCGCAGGGCTATCCAGAGAGTCTGGATAAAACAAACACGAAAAGGTCCCCCCGCGTGTTGTTTTGTTGTTGCCTGGCAAAGGCTGGAAACAGTCCACTTACTTGTCTGAGGTTAACGGGAGTCTTTGATTAATTAGCTAGTGTTTTTAGTTTATAAATAATATATTAATTTATTTAGCAAAATGCTACTTAAAAAAAAAAAGTAAGTGAAAAACAAAGTATAAGTTGTCTCTATCAAGACACTCCGGTTTGTCCATGGATGGTCTCGGTAATCCAGAAACAGCATCCCAGTTCCAAAAACATCCTGTCGAAGGTAATAAATTAACCTGAACATTGTTTCCTTGCCCCACTTATTGAAACCACTCCTTCTTCTGCTTCCAATTTAAGACAGTAAACTGAAATGGGGATAAAATTTACAAGAAGAAAATTATAGAAAATTCGGAATGAATCTAATCCAGTTCGATTTTACAATATTATTTGCTGTTTTTAAGTAACCTGTTCTGAATTTTAAATATGTGGACCAAATCATCACTACTGATGATGGATCTTCTTTTTTTATCATTTTCTTCTCTCTTCAATAAAAAAAAACAGTGGACAAAGTTCTTGTCATAGACCACTGAGAATGGATTGATTAATGCTATTATATTATTTTGATAATAAATTCCTTATACTTAATATATTTCTCATCAGTAAAAATCTTATCTTTGACATCCTTTTATTCATCATAAGCTTTCTCGTGTTTCTCCTTTCTCTATTTCTGATTATCCATACTGAATTCCATCATGCCATTTACTTATCTCGTTTTTTTTCTCTCATTTTCTTCATCTTCCTCTTCTTCTTCTGCTACTCCTTTATCTCTTAATCATTCCTCCGCTCCATTTAAACCAAAGTGAAACATTAATAAATAAATCAATTTTCCTGCAAATAAAAGAAAATTTTTTCATCATGTTCCAGCAGTAGTAAATCGGATACAAGTAGAGCAATAAAAAAAAAAAAAAAAACGGTGGACAACGTTCCTGTCATGTGCCGGTGAGGGTGGATTGATTAATGCCATTGGGGTCGAACACCGCTATTTTTCATTGCCAGTTAATTTCCTGATACGTTTTCCAAATTGATGCCGTCCGCCGCGTACTGATGCCCATTAAATCGCTTTATTGCCTTTCCATATTGTTTTTTTTTCCAGTTGTTTTTTTTTCCAGGGTTCAAAAGCGATAGTTTCCCATCATCGTAATGGGGATTTTAATACGAATTAATGGAGAGGGGACATCTCGGGATTAGTTAGAGACGACGTTTGTCAGAAAGTTGAGTTGGGTTCACACTTTAAAAGGGTCTAAAGGACATTCTAAAGTGGTTATTTATAGTTTCTTGGGGAGCATATGATGGATGATCCCGCAGTTGGAGTTCTTTCTATTTTAAGGTTTTCTAGTCCAGAAGTCAAGGATAAATTGACAGAAAGAAAAAGGGAAAGAAAACGAATGACCAGAATAAGGTGAAGACGAAGAAGATGATGATAATGATGAACATTCATTTTCAGTAGTGATGATTTGATGTATATGTTAGAAATTTAGTACAGAATACTTTATAGCAGCAGATAATGTTATAAAGTTGAATTCGAATATCACTGTTTTTTTTTGTTAATTTTATTCTAATTTTTGTTGTTTTACTGTTTAAAATTAGAAGCTAAAGAAGGACAAAAAAAGGAAAACGTACAAATAAAGAACAAAAACAAGAATAAGAATTATTATGGAGTATGATAATAAAGAGTTAAGAAAAATGAAAGAAAGTAGAGGAAAAGGAAGACGAACGAAAGGGAAAGGAGAAGAATGAAGATAATGGAGTAATCGAAGATCACAAAACCTCGAACCTATTGCCAATTTAAAAAACTTGAAATTAATTAATAACATGGGAGGAAAAACAAAAACTAAATATAGGAAGAGAAAACTAGAAAGAATAATGATTGACATAATAGGCAAACGAGATACAGAAGAAAATTAAGGTCTAGAATAAGAATTCTTATGTTAATATTATTAAATTTAATAAATGAAAGTACTGTAAAAAAATATCATAAAAAGAGGCGAGTCGTAAAAAAAGAAACAATTGACGATGTTGAAAAAGAACTAAAAAAATTAAAAAACAATGAGCAAGAGAAGGAGGAATATTAAAACATTCCTAAGACGTAAATGCTTTAAATTTATTATTCATTTAAAAAAAAGATTGATTTAAAAAAAAACAGAAAAAAAACCTAAAGAGTATAAAAAATTTGAAAATAAATAAGGAAATAGGAGAGAAGGAAAAATTTCTATATAATAAAAATTATTGTTAATATTTACTTGAAAAAGACCAAACCAAAAGTTTTAGGCCAAAATTGAAAAAGAACAGGATAGAGCAAAAATAGAAGAAGCTGGAAAAAAGTAGAGCAAATAATTAAATAAAAAAAGGAACGAAATTGTTAAAAAAAAATACACAAACCAGGAGAAAGAAACAATAAGAACAGTAGAAGAATCACAAGAAAATCTTTTTTTTTTGTAAATTTAATAGCTATTTTTTATTTTACTATTTAAAATTAAAAGCAGAAGATGGAAAGAAAGATGAAAAGGAGAAAATATGTAGATTGGAAAAGAAAAAATTATTATTTTATTAAGTGTAAAAAAGAAACAAATTAAGATCTTGAAAGAAAAGGACAAAAAATTAGAGACTATCGAGCAAGAAAAAGTGGATGATTTAAATATTCTTGAGACGTAGAAATTTATTTTTAATTTTAAAACTGCAATTGTAATAAATTAAAAAAAATAAAAATCTAAAAACATTATTTAAAACAGTTATTTATTAAAATAAAAAAGGGAAGGAAGAAGAAGGTGATAATGATGATGATGAAAAAGAAAGGAAACTCAATGAAAAAAGTAATAAATTTAAAGTTGACAGGTAGGTATAAAAATAGAAGGGCTAATAGGCAAAGTATCTAAATATTAAAAAATATTTTCAATATTTACTTGGGGAAGACAAAGAGGAATATAAAATTATCATATTAAAAAACTTGTTTTTGATTTTTGAATCACAAAGAAAGAATTAAATAAAGAAATAAAATAAAAAGGGAAAAGCTCAAACCAAGAGGACACAATAAAATAACAAATTAAAAGGATAATGAGTATAGGAAAAATATATTAATGGTTGATTTGTCAGTACTTAAAAAAAAAAATTTAACATATTCTAAAGCTTGAATCCTTTGCTAAATGGAATACCTTGAAGGAAGAACCATTTAATGAAGAGCCTGCCCTCTAACTTGTAATAAAAGAACCACTAGAAAATTGATTAATTGAAGCTCAGTAATTGATTTCCTTTGATATGAAAACTGCTTTGGTCTGCTCATAGATGTCTCTCTCGCAAACACTCGACGTAATGATCCAGAGAGTGGCGACATCTATTAGTAGTTAATATTTCCATTCTTAAATAGATGTTCTTGTTAGATGTTTCTTAAGTACTTAATGGCGAGGGAGTGTTACATCGTATAAAATAAATAAAATATTGATTTTCCAATTTTCTTTCTTTGAATAATTTATTCCATTAATTTTAAATTATTCCAAAAATTGTAAGATCTACCTCATATAAATATGGATATGGCTCAGAAATTACCTTACCTAAAGCCTCGAAAACCTCATTTAAATGTCTGGACTGCTCTTTTAAATATTAAAAAATAAATAAAAAGTGCTCTGAAATATCACTCAATTAGAACTGCTGAATTTTACATCTTAAAAGATGTTTTATGTAAGAAATGAATCTTCTGATCTACAGTTTCAATAACTTTTTGAGTTATACTCGAAAATGTCTCTACATTGTATGTCACACTCTTTTAAACATAAGCAAACCTAATTCCAATTTTCCATTATTCAAGTATCTTTGATAAATACTTTGGACTATGTTTATCTTTATCTTTATTTAAAAAACAATAAATTACTCTAAAACTGACCAATGACTATTTTTCATTAAACATTAACTACTTCACTGCTTTTTTTATCTTTGCCTTGTACTACAAACACTACTTCCTCTCCTTTTTTATGTTTTCATGTCATCTTTTTCTATTCATCTTTTCTGGAAATAGCGCATTTAACAACCTGAAAACTTGACATAACTTCAATCTTCAAAAACTCAAAGTTAGTTAATCTAACACTGATAAATAGCACTTTATTTATTACATCATACAATAGAAACAATTTCCCCTAGTTTCTGCATCTTTATCTTCATCTACTGCTTGTCCACTTCTACTTCCTTCCTTGTTTGCTTCAACTTCTCCTTTTTAATCTTGTATTTCTTTACAACATTATTTCGCTCTTTATATACTTAATAAGTTATTTTTTTAACAGTGTTTGATCACCGAAATGCTTTGTTGGATGTTAAAACATGCTCTTTCTGCACTTGCTTTCTTTATCTTCTAATCGTCTGCTTCAATCTTCTGTTCTTCATTCAAATACTTTAGATTTTTATTATTCAGGAAAAACAATAAATTGCTCTTTTTTAATGAGAAAAGCATTATACTATCTGCTTTCTTTATCTTTTTCTCTTGCAACCCCTATCATTTGTCCTTCTTCTTGTGTACGTTGTTAAAACTTAACACACTGATTAAATCCCTAAAAACAAACAAGAAACAAACATAGTTTTTGAGCTTTTTTTCAGTACTTTTTATCTTCCTGTCTTTGTTCTTTTTCTTCGTGTTCTGTTTCTTGTCATACCATGTCCTTATTCTTAACAATTTTTTTCTTCTTTCTCCTTATTTGGCGTTATTATAACTGTTTGAATATACATTTCTCTTCTTTTCTACGTGTCGTTTTTTTCCCTTCATCATCATTACAATAATTATTTTTTTATTTCTTCGTCATGATTCCAGTGGCGTTAAAATACCCATTGTTAAAGAAGAAAATTAGTTGACGTGTAGCAAAAAAACTGCAAAAAACTATTGAGTTGGATTGGGCACGATTGGCTGACGTGAAGAAAGACAAACAATGTAACCATGTCAACCAGTGTGGTTATTGTTGTTTTCGAATTAGAAAGAGATCACATCTATACCACTCAGCTGACGAATAATTATTTAAACATTGCATAGTTATGACGAAGCCCCATTTTAACGGAAGTAAAGTAGAGTATTGATGAAATGGAATTCGTTGAAGCAAAAAAAAACACGTTAGCACGTTTGGGAAGAGAAAAATTAAAATATTGAAAGAGTTACTGACGTAGAGCACTTTTAAGTGTTTAATTACTGTTTTTAACAATAATTATTTTTTTTATTTCCTCGTCATGATTCCAGTGACGTTAAAATACCCATTGTTAAAGAAAAAATTTAGTTGATGTGGAGCAAAAAAACCAGATAGAGAAGAACCGGATTCGTTAGAGAGGTGTAATAGAAAAGCTTGAACAACGATTTTATGCTGAACAAAACACAGACACTGATGAATATCTCCTTCCTCGTCACATTACGAAATTATGCTTACTGCACTCTTCACATTTAGGTCCTTCTTCCTCGTCTTCTTCTACCGCTTTCTCTTATTTATCTCTATCCTGTTCTCTTATTTTTCCTTGTCGTTCTTGAAACAACGTTCTTTTTAGTAAAGATGTGTAAACCTAGAATTGAATTGATCCCAATCATCTATTATTCATATATTTGAATAACGTATCCTTATCTTCATCTTCTTCTACTGCTCAACTACTTCCATTATCTAAACCAGGACTAATGTATTATTATTTTTCGGTAAATATGTATTTAATTTAATGCTTCAATGCTTTTGTTATCTATGTCTTTTGCTTCAACTACTTCTTCTCTTTCTCCACCACCACATGTTAACCACCTAAGAACTGACAACTTTGCCAATCATCCCTTACCCGTGTCATTACTCTTTGTCCCTTTTAAAACTGTCTTAATATACAGTCATCTTCTTCTCTACGTATCCTTTTTTCCCTTTTATATGTTAGAATTCTAGATGACACTACATATTATTAATGCGTCTGCAGTCTCTTCACTGTTTTTTTTTTATTACTTTTTTCATTTTATTAATTATTAATGATCATCATCACTACAATATTTATATTTGTATTTTTTCGTCATGATTTCAGTGGCGTTAAAAGACGTGTAGCAAAAAAACTGCAAAAAAACTATTGAGTTGGATTGGGCACGATTGGCTGACGTGAAGAAAGACAAACAATGTAACGATTTTAACAAGTTAAGTCATTGTTGTTTTTGAATTAGAAAGAGATCACATCTATGCCACTCAGCTAACGTACAGTTATATAAACATTGCATAGTTATGATAAAACCCCAGTTTAATGGAAGCAAAGTAGAGTAATGATGAAATGGTACTCGTTGAAGTAAAGCAAAACGTTAGCACGTTTGGGAGGAGAAAAATGAAAATAATGAAAGAGTTGCTAACGCGAAGCAATTTTTAAGTGTACAAAAACAGTAAGTTGGCGTGGAGCAAGAAACTAGATAGAGAAGAATCGAATACGTTAGAGAGGCATAATAGAAAAGCTTGAACAACGATTTTATACTGAATAGAACAGAGACATTGATGAATATCTCTTTCCTCGTCACATGACGAAATTATGCTTACTCTTCACCTTCAGGTCCTCGTTTTCTTCTACTGCTTTTTCTTATTTATTTCTACTCTCTCTCTTCTCTTATTTTTCCTTGTAATTCTTGAAACAACGTTCTTTTAAGTAAACATACCTAGAATTTAATTGATTCCTATCGTCCATTATCCAAAACGGGATTAATATAAGACTAATGAATTAATGTTCTTCGTTAAACATGTATTCAATTAAATGCTTCAATGGTTTTATTATCTTTATCTTCTGCTTCCACTACTTCTTCTTTTTCTCGATATTTTTTCTTGTCTTCTTCTTTTTCTTACCTTTTTTGAAAATATCATAGCAATTTAACCCCTTAAGAACTGACAACTTTGCCACTCACCAATGGTGAAATAGAAAGAACTTTCAGGGTTTTTTTTTTATTTTTCTTCTTCTACTGCTTCTGCACTTTTACTTTCTTCCTTGTCTACTTTAACTTGTATTTTTTAATTATGTGTTTCTTTCTTTCACTCTTCATCTATTTAAAAAAATATAAGTTATTTTATCAACCGTGGAAGTTCAATTTTTTCTTTGTTAGATGTTGCAATATGAGTTAACTCCACTGCTCTCTTTATCATCTTCTTCTATTTCTTATGTATTTTTGTATCAAAATATATTGAAATTTAATTTCATGTAGAATTCCAGAGCAAATGCTCTCAATAAAATACAATTCAGGCTGAATCCAGTTTATTTAGACATTTAGTCCAGTTATTTATAACAACTATTATTATGCACATAAACATATAGAAAACTGGCTTTTATTTATTTCATCTATTGTACTATATGTTATATAAAAAAAAAGATGTACATAGAAATATCCTATAAAAGTACTAACCTAGTAGCTAGACTAAGCTATTATAGGATTAGGTATCGATTTTTTAAAGAAAATTCTTTGGCATTTAAATGAAAGATTGTCGATATTTAGGTACTACAATTCTTTGGACTCCACTACATATTTAGGACTTAAAAACTATTTTTACAAGATAAAAAAAAAGAAAAGCTAACAAACTAATCCTTAATATTTATAACATCAACAACATATACTGCATACTTAAAAGTTATGAAAGACATATCGCTCAGTAGTAGTAGTAGAGATGAGAGAGGAAAAAATATCGCTACCACTCGCCTCAATAATTTCGTCCTCTATAAATGTGCACTACAACTAACTAACTAAAAATTAAAAATCGTGATCCTCGTAGCTGTCCTTCCTTTCTCGCATATAACTGAGAGATGGGGTGCGTATAACAAACGAGGACTCCGTCCCTGGAGTGATCAGGGGCGTACCGGTGAGACTGATGGCCAATGGTAAAGCAGTCGGGTTGCACAGGTTCGATGCCCCACGGTTTTCTGTTACCGAACGATAACGAACCGGTCTTGAGAGTCTGTAAAAAAAAAAACAGTTGAAATTAGAAAATGAAGATGAAGATGAAGATGAAGATGAAGATGAAGATAGTGAAAAAAAACAGTCAAGAGAATAAAGAATGCGTCGTTTTATGTACATGAAAAATGACAATAAAGAGGAAAAATAAGCACATGTGGAAGAGAAGAGAAATTTATATAAGAGTAATGGATTATGAGTGTTTTGTTTGCACCCACCATATTAGTAAAAGGAATAACGATATATAAGAATAAGGGTATAGGATAATGAGAAAAAGGAGCAAGAATGAAAAAAAGAGTAAATAAAACACAAGATAAAGAGAGAAGAAGTGCATGTAAAAGAAGCGAAATTACTATTAGAACAAAACTGGAAAGGTAGTAAACAGATGCCTGGATCAACGTTACATGAGAATAAGGACACATAATAATGAAACTAAGCAGAAGAATAAGAAAAACGAAACCGAGAAGACGCAGATGATGACAGTGGGAATAATGAGTTGATTGTCTTTCTTGGTCTAAAGTCTTTCTTAATATATGATTGTGAAAATAGAAAATTCTGGCGGACTATTTCGAAAAGTAGAAGAAGCAAAAGAAAACGATGCAGAGGACAGAGAAGCAGAAAAACAAGTATAAGAAGATAAAGAAAGCAAGTAAGAAAATGCATGTTTCAACATCTATGAAAGAACAAGCCTATCAACCACTCTTGAAAAAATAGTTTTTTGTAAATAGAGCAAAAAATAAAATAGAGCAAATAAAAGATCAAAAAGAAAAAGTTGTATAAACAAATAAAGAAAAAAATAGGAGTAAAGAAACAGTACAAAAAAAACATACAACCAGTGAAAACACTTTCTATTTTAATGTTATAAAGTTGTTATAAAGTAAACGAAGAAAACAAGAAAAAAAATAGAGAAGGTGAACAAGTATTGAAAATCGAAGGATGAATTGTAGAAGAAAATGGAGATAAAGAAACACTATTTAAAATATTTATCAAAGACAACATATATGGGTATTGGAAGGTTAAAATGAACTCAAATTTAGGTTTACATACCTTTATTTTAAAAAAAATTGTTTCAATAATGATAAGGAGAATTAACAGAAAAAGATAAAGATAAGTAAGAAAACAGCAGTAAAAGAAGAAAAGGAAAAACAAGCAGAAGAAGAAGAGAACCTGGAAAAGGTAATTATTTAGAAAAATAAAAGTGTTTGAAATAAATAAGGATTTACTCCCGGGCAGTTAAAACATATCACCCTAAACTACCTGGAAAAAACGTCAAATGCTGTTAAGAAATTTTAAAATAGTAAATACCTGAAATAAAATTGCAAATTACTTCAAATATTTCAAATAAAATGGAAACTGACTTAAAATGCTTTAAGAAGATAAAAAATGTTTTCAGATACCTGAAAGGAATTTTTATATGGTTTTAAATGCCTAAAATAATCTGGAAATTGAACTTCCAAAAAAATGCCTTCGAAAGTTTGGCATAGAACCTGATCTCGGAAAATCATCGAAAAATTTATTTATAATCTCTGGAAAATGAAGGAATGACGTAAAATGCCTGGCATAGATCTTCTAGTACTAACTCCGGGCTCCGTTACTAGTACAATGAAATTAATTCTTTCTTTGTCAGTTCTGCATCTGTTCAGTATCAAAATGTATGTTTTTAATAGGTGAGATAAGGAGGAAAAGTAAAAAAAAAAGCTGATAGGGAAGAGTGTAAAAACTTCTTTTTTTACAATAGAAAAAGATGAAGAAAACAACGAAGAAGATGAAGTTAAAGCCAATAGTGAATAAAAATAATTTTTTATCATTTGACAAGGAACTAGTCAATTATTCATGTTGGATCAAATCATCTCAGGTTTAAATACTTAGAAAGAGAAGAAGAAGAAGACTGAGAAATAGGAATATAAAAACTAAAGTTCAAATAAATATTAGTTATTGTTCTTTTGTCAATGTTTAAGATTCATAAATCTCCTCGTAGAGAGAAGTTAAAATAAAGAAGGAAAATGACGGAAGTGGTAAGAGAACTTTATGAAGAATTTAAAAATTTAACTGGTACTAAAGGTATAAAAAGAACATTGATATACACCTCCAAAGAGCCAAAAATATAATATTTTCATTTGCGTATACCTCAAAAACTATTCAAAGTATGGCATGTGATCCAGTAAAGTTCATAAAAGTTTACATATAGAGTTCGAAAATATAGAAAAAATATAAAACATCAGCAAATCTCGATAAAAATAGAGAGAAAAATAAGATAATTTTTCTAATAAAACCATTCACTTTTACCGAGGCAAAACCTCTTAAGAGAGTTTAGACAGTAGCGGGCACTTAAGCCACTAAAATACTAACAGCAGGAATTACAACGTATAATATCCTAATTTCTGTTATAAATGCGGAAGCATGAACCTTCTGTTAGTTATCTATTAAATGGTTTATGCTTAAAGTTCGTTACTTACTACCAGACCCCAAAAATACACTTTTTTAATTAATAATACATTAAAAAAAAAGAAGCTGCTTAGCTGCGGCAGACCCTTTAATTAGATTTATATTTTCCGCAGTTTTTCACACGAGAGGCTTGACAAGACGATATCATTCTTAATTTGGAGGGCCAGTTGTTATTTAAGGGATAAGGTCACCGTCACGAAATTTAATTTCCCACCAATGGCGGTAACTAACTAACGCCAGTTTATGGCAGATTTTTCATTTTCGTGATAACATTCTGATTAAATCAGTGCGTTAATTAGGGCTGGATTTATATGGAGGGAAGATAAAGTGAGGAACTGTTAGGGTCTTAAGGAAACTCACGTTTGACGCTGTTATAATGTCCTAAATTAGAAATTGTATAGCTACAAAGGTTTATGCTTATTTGGTTAAATTTAGTGAATAAGAATAAGTTTATGTTACTAACTATTGTTCCTCGTTTGAATTTTGTTGATCGGTCAATGCGTTTTTGAGTAATTCATGAACAAAGATCAAAGGGATTTGATCAAGGGCTGACAAACTTTTAAAATTCTCTTCCCTGATCGATCTGTCTTTTACTAAGTGTCTACTTCAATGCTTATTAAGAAATGCGTATGATAAATGTGTTGTTTCTCTGTTTGCTTGTCAGTGTTTAATAGTATTTCAAATTTTGAAATGGTATTTTAGTAATCTCCATAAACTCTCCTTGGTATGCCCATTGTCCGATAAATACCGAAAAGTTTCTTAAAGGCCATCACAAACTATTTTAATCCCTCGACAAGTTTTTTCCAATAAACGAACGTTTCCCGTTAAAACTATTTAAGCAAATTCGAAAAATCCCCACTTCGGCATACTTTTCTTGCAATATGCCGCTTGCAAATACTGTCCCACCCTCGTTCTTTCGAGGTTTAATCGATCAGGCGATTCGCATTCCTCTATGTTTCGAAATTGTCTGGAACAATTCCGGAACTCATACACACATACACAGGAGGAATTACTTTTCTGTTTGATTTGCTGTTTATTAGATCGGAAGCACCGGCATCGGCGAATTCGGAATCGAGAGAGCTAATCACTAGTGGACACGATGTTACCCAAATGTTTGAAGGACGTGAAGACACACAATCGGTTTAATTTGTGTAATTGTTGAAGTTTCTTTTGTGTCGTAATAGTTTTAACAAGGAAGGGACATTTGACAATACTGCTTAATATTATTTAATTAAGTTCGTCTTGCTTGCAATTACTCGCTTTCGCTTTATTGTAATGAATGCAGAGGTTCGTATGCAGAGAGCTTGTTTCTGGTGGACGTTATAAACTCACTTCCTTTAGTAGTAGACTATGCTTTGTCATACGTTATATTCAGAAAACACTGCATAACCAACCTAAAGAGGATCAATTAAGCTAACATCTACTTAAACAGACCAGAAAGTTTTCAGCTACAAATGCTGTTGTACCCTTGTGCCAACTTTCCCCAAAAAAAGGGTGAAAATTAGCTGCATTAAGAGACACAAAGAAAGTAGTGAGTCCTTAAATCCTTAGGTCCCCAAAAAACGAACAAATGTCAGGCTTATGTCTACCAAAAGATGCCAGAAAAGCAAGGTTTTGAGAAATTGGTCAAACGGATAATTAAGGAGGTTAATGAAGGATATAGTTGCCAGGGCCGGAAGTTGAAGTGTTCGAAATGTAGCAACGCAGGGCACATAGGAAGACAGTGTCCAGAAGATGCTAGTTCCACTCCCTCTAAAGTAAGAATGGTCGATGTCATTTACTAGGCTGATAAAAAGAGGATCTAAAGTCCAATAGTCCCAAGACTTTCCAGAAACTTTTGATCACTTAAAGAGGCTCTTTTTCTTAGCTATTTTCTACCTGAAAGAAAATTTGTATTGGACATCAACCCTAGCAACGTAAGTCTAAAGGCCATCAAAATCTTGTAAAAAACCTAAAGGTAGATCTCGATATCCAGACAGTCCTAAACATCAAAAGCTCTCTGTGTGACCCGTTTCTTACCATTGGCTTCATCACGACAAGCCGATCTTCAAAAGAAATATCCAGTAAACGAATTATTAACATTCATTTTGTTGATAGGTCACCTTGCTGGTAGAACTATATAAATATTGTAGACGTTCTAACACTACGCCTGTTTTATCCCTTTATAGTTTTAGATTACATATGATCTTTTTATGGAAATAAGCTCTTATTACTCACTATCGTTCCCGGTTTAAATTTTATTAATCGGCCCATGCGTTTTTGAGCAATTGGTGAACAAAGATCAAAGGGAATTGGTCAAAGGCCGACAAATGTTAGAAAATTCTCTTGCATGATCGATTTGTATAACGTAGATTTCTCCATGGTTGAGAGTTAATTTTAAGGGTAAATTTAGAGATCAGGTGCAGGAGGTAAGATATCAAACTTAAAGGTAATTTTTGAAATATAATAATAGAGTTAACAACAGATTTTTCAACTTTGCAAATCTAATTTAAGATTAAATCTGTCAAAAAAAATTTCATTAAAAAGAATATATATAGTAATATTAACCATAAAAGCTAAAAGTATTATCTAAAGTACTAATAAAGCAAATATGAATAGAATTAGATCAACAGTTTGGCTGACTTCTAATCCATAAATAGAGACCTCCAATCATTTCTTTTCTAAACTTGAGAAAGTCCTCGATCAGTCTTGAATCACTTTAACGCTACGAAGTCCAAGCCATATCTCATAAATCTTAAGACTCTTATTCTATTGTCTCTTAAAGGGACAGATCGTCTATATTCTATGAGATCCCTTAACTCCTAATCAATTCCCTAATAGGTCCCTCCCAAAGTCTATAACAAGGACTTTCTTCAAGACTCCATTATGTTTTGAAACATAATACTGATTTTATTAGCTCATATTCATTCAAAAGCTCCATGGAATTTGATAACCTTCTTGAAGATATGCTAATGCATTCTTTATTTCTTTAGAAGTCAAAAACCCTTTTCCAAGGATCCCACCATGCGAATGCTTTTTGTTATTAGATAATTTTTAATTTTTTAAGAGCTTGAATTATTTTAAATTAACAAAAAAAGGTTTTTCATGCTTAATAACTATTTCCTCAGGGGTAAGAGCAACAATTAAAAACTCCTTTAATATCAAAGTTTGTTTATTTGTTTGGAAGCCTGTAATATTTACTATCATTTACTGTTTAAATTTTATTGATCGGTCTAACGGTTTTTGAGTAATACCTGAACAAAGACCAAAGAGAATTGGTCAAAAGCCGACAAATTTTAAAAATTCACTTTCCAGATCGATTGGTATAACAAAAAAAATTATACTGATCCCTTGATGCCTGAGGGTTAAAAGAAATATTTTCAAGTTAACAAATCTTTATTATCCACTATCATCTGGGGTTAAAATTCTTCTCTTTTTTTAACTTTGGATTCCCTTAGGTTAGTAGATCTGTTAGTTTAAGGACCACAACAAGACTTACTTATACACAAAACACTAAGTAATACCCATCACCTCGCTTGAACTTTTCGAACTCCTCCACGACACCCCGGCTCTGACATACCTCTGACATTTGCAGAGCAATAACCTGATGAAGGCCGCCCGAAACGTCTTGTTGAACACCGTGTAGATGATCGGGTTGATCGTGGAGCTGACGTAGCCGAGCCAGAGACACGTGACCACCACGTGTTGAGGTACCTCGCAGTCCGGACAAACCGCGAAGATGATGTTGAGGATGAAGAATGGAGACCAGCAGAGCACGAAGGTGAAGAACACCAGGCCAAGGACCTTGGAGGCTTTTTGCTCGGTCGCCACCGAGTTGGAGGCGAAGGTTTTTCGTTTCACTTTGCCAGCTAGTAACCTGAAAAGAGAAACTGATTGAAAACTGTCATTTGTGCCCTTGTAATAGCTAAGAAACTAGGGTTAAACTGGGTTATTCTTGTAGACCACGATGACGCTTATATATATCTTGTCTAATTTCCAATATGTAAAATACGGCTTTAGACCAATTTGCACTTGTATCTGCCCATTTCTACATCCAGTTTAATTAAAAGGTCAACAGTTTATGAAGGTTTAAGATCACTGAGCATATTAAGGCGTTTTTACGTTCACAGTGAAATTTTGTGGGAAACATGTAATCAATTTTGTTGGGAATTCGTTATCCCGATCGATCGGTATAAACACTAAAAACAGTATAAAAGTCTTTTTTATCCCTTCTTGTCTAACAGATGAACAAAATATTTTAAAGAGCATTAGTTAGTATCACTCTTTGTTGTTTTCTGTTTAAATTGCATTGATCAGTCAAAGAGTTCTCAAGTAATTCGCGAACAAAGATCAAAGAGAATTGGTCAAATGCCGACAAGTTTTAAAAATTGGCCTCTCTGATCTATTTAAAAAAAATTCTCCTTAATCATCCCCTCAGGATAATGAGTCTTCATTATTTATGTTTCAGTGGAACATGTGAGACACATGCATTGTATATGTTCACTTTTATTTATTTATTTTAAAATTTCTATGATGATGACCTTTAAGTTTGATATCTTACGACAGTCTATTGAAAGTGATCACCTCGAATTCGGAGATTTTCGAGATCAGGTACATTTTTAAACTTATCCTTAAAATTAACTCTTAATTATCAAGGGATAAATATGGAGAAATTTATGTTATACAAATCGATCAAGGAAGAGAATTTCTAACATTTGTCGGCATTTGACCAATTCCCTTTGATCTTTGTTCACCAGTTGCTCAAAAACGCATGGGTCAATTAATACAATTTAAATAGGGAACGATAGTAAGTAATAAGAACTTGAAATTATTTTATTCAATCTAAAGCCATGAAGGGATAAAAAAGGCATAGTCTTATAAATTTAATTTAATGTATTTTTTATTTCTGCAGAAATCTTTACATACTAGAGGAGAATTTTTCGACAGAAGATTTTGAATATATATATATACCTATCTTATTGAGTACCTAACAATTGTCTTTTAAGCACGTGTTTGTACTTTTTACCAAAATTTAAAAATTGTAAACGGTCTTATAAATTTTTGTATCTGCTTGTACAACTTGTAAATACCTTAATGATAAGACCTTTTAGCCCAAACTTTTATATCAATTTTTTTGTAATGCGTTACTTAATAATTGTTTTTTACTAGTCTCTTTTTAAAACAGTGTTGTAGTTTATCTTGTAGACTTAACATTTTATTAAGTCTATAATACTTTAATATTTTAATATAGAACAGGTTATATATTACTCACAGTAGTACAGGCTTATGTAGTTATTATATGTTATCTGTCAATTTATGGTTTTTTTTGTGCAATAAATAATTTGTACAAATTAGTTTGAAGTATAATTACAAACAGTTAGCTTATTTTGATTTATTCTTTTCTTAATAAAAAACTTTGTATTTCGTAATAATAAAGTATATCCTATCTTATTTACCTATTGGCAGTTTATAATTTAATTTTGCTGCTCTATATCCTTTTGGATCTATTGTTACATTGTAATATTTAATTAATATGTCTTAGTTTCTTTTGTTTTGCAATAGTTTTAACAAGTTTGGACAATATTGCCTTTGAAGTCATTTTAAGCTTGATCCAGGGTAAATAAGCCTATTTCTACCTAAGAAATACTTTCAGGCATTTAAGCTCATTTGAAATCATTTTTCCTTCCAGATTTACTCCAGAATTTTGACGAACCCAAAAATGTTTATTTAACCGATTTATACGTGGAATATATAAATTAATTGAAGTATTCCAAAAATTAAATTGAATACTCCATATATTCCCTTCGATAGAAAAAACGTAATATAAACTGAAAAAAAAATAGACTAAAACTAAAAATAAAAAAAAAGCAATTTTCCTTTTTTGAATTTTAGTCCTAAAATATGTTCTTGGAGAATTCTCTCTCATCATCGATCTGTATATCCTTTAATAACTAGCGCATTTAATTCTGGAACTTTCGAACTCGACCGAAATCATGTAAGAACTGTATATTTCATATAACAATAAACTTTCTAAGCGCAAAAAATTTATACCGCACACTAAAACGGCATAACTCTAGGCCTCCTCGTCTCTAAACTGCTGCTTAAAAAAAAAATTGCCAAAACTTTCCGAGAAAACTGCAAGTAAAGCGAGTTTCCTTCGGTCCTATAAAATACCTGACCGAAATGATAGCGTTGGTTACACGCCATTTATAACTTGCCCGTAAAACTTTTCCAATCCGATCACAATTTGTAGGTTCGAAAGTTCCCCCGTGTAATTACTGGTAAGTATCGCCTCTATATATATATACATTTATATGTATATGTTGACCCTACTTTTAAATTGGATTTTTCTGAAGAGCGTGGCAAGGGGGAACATTTTTACATTTTACCGCATATTTTTACTTAATTGAGGCATTTCAAAAAGTTCAATATGGATTTTCAGAGTTTCGAATTCACTATCCTGATCGATCTGTATAAACAATGAAAAGACAGACAGCTATAGAATATTTGAAATATTTCACATATTAAATTAATTAATCTAAAATAATATTTATTTCAAACATACGGCTCAATGTCAGTCAACAAACCTGAATAATTAAAACCGTATTGTAATGAAAGAGTATTAAAAAAAACACCTAAAATCCCTCTGGAAAAACCCTATTTAAACATACCAAAAAGCCCTTTTAATAAATTCACTTTCATGGCTAAAGGGTCATTAACACCCCGGTCGTGGCTTGCAAAAATTAAAAAAAAAATTGAGAGCGTTTTTATGAATTTTTCGGATAAGTGTAATATATGTCCCGCGTAATGTACATATGCACGTTTCGGCGAAATGTAATTTATGTATGTATAACATAAAGTGCATTCAAAAGCGCCCCTTTTATACATATATACGAAAATATTCCGTGGGAACATACGAAAACTATTTGTTTTATGATATTATTACGCTGTTTTATAGGGATTCACTCTGGAAAGTTCTGGGTTCCACAAGAGTTTTATTACATTTAAGAGATTGCGGTTTGTAAAGCTTCTTATGCAAATTATTTTGTTGACAAAACTGATTTTATTAAGTACTCTTTTCGTTGTATTTTATAAAGCTATTTTCTTGGATAATTAGGTTTAAAACATGTTTTAAAGTAAAAAAAAATTATATAGAATTAAAATAAATTGGTTTCATTAGTACAGGTTTTAACTCAACATCCCGTGGCAGAGTATTCCTTCAATATTTTTCCATAAATTCTCAATATTCTATTAAATTTTAATTAATATTTTTAATTCGGAGTATTCTTACTCTTATTCCTTAAATATTGATGCTAATACTATATATAATTCATTAGAATATTCCAGGCAGTAAATTGCATTTTACCTTTATAAGGTAATCACGGCATTAACTTCAAAGGGAAACAGGAAAGCACTAATCTGTTAGAAGCAATAAATTAATAATTAAGTGCCAATTTCATAATACGTTGGCCCTTTATTCGAAATTAACTTATCGAATAAGTTCACGTCTAAATGGACTTTGAGCATTCAATGCTAATTATTCGGGGGTTTTTGAGCAAGGGAATAATTCGCCAAAATCAAATATCGCCTTATAAATTTATTATTAATGTGATATAGGGTAAGTTCGAGAATTAAATGCGCAAATTATTAAATATTATACAAATCGATTAAAATAGTGAATTCCTCAAAAAATGTAGAATTCAAATTTCTGTTTTCTACTTTCAGTATTTCTTTGGAAATTGACACGTTTCTTTTAATAGAAGGGAAAATTAAGGATATTTAATTTAATTTCTAAAATATTTTAATTAATTTGTATATTTTACAATTTAAAAAAAAACAACGCCAAAAATCCTAAAATATTCTAAAAAAATAAAACACCCCAAGTGTCTATAATTCTATTGCTGGATTGTGTTAATAAATTCAAAGTCCTTGAATAAACTGCGAAATTAATCCAAAAGCCTAAGACAGGATTGTCAATAAATTTAAATGGAAAATTAACTTCAAATCTCCGTAATATATCCAGAATGACGATGAATTCACAAGGGTAGCAAGTTGCTCCAATCATCTATAAAAATGGCTTTAAATTCTCTGTAGGGCGCTTCAAAAGCCTAGCATAAAAATTTAAATCACCCCAAATGCCTAAAAGATAAAAATAGTTATAAAATATATAAAATTAGCTTGAAATTCCTTGACTAGGTAAAGAATGACACTAAAGTTGTAAGTTGTTTCAATATCCTTAGCAAATTGTTTCAATAAATTAAGAAAAATTACTTAAAATCCCTTGGAGGTAGCTTGAAAAGTTAGGAATTGAATTAAGCCTGGAGTAAGTGTGGTACGATTTAAAAATGACTTTAATACTTTTTATTTTCCAGGAAGAAATTACTTTATGTACCTTCGATTAAGCCTAAAATGGCTTTAAAGACCTGAAATAAACAGGGAAATCAATCTAAAATCCTGGAACAGGACTGTCAATAAATTGAAATAAAAAATTCTTAAATCTTCGTAATATATGCAGAACGATGATAAATTTAGAAGGGTATTAACTTTTTTCAATAATTAATAAAAAATGGCTTTAAATACTCTGAAGGAAGCTTTAAAAGCCTGGAATAGAATTTAAAATTACTTCAAATTCCTAAAACATATAAATAATTATAAATTTATTAATATCGTTATATAAAATATACAGTTGTGACATGATTTCGGTTATAGTGTGTTATTAATGCGCAACTTAATAAATATTATTCGGTCCGATAAAAAGAGCGAATTTTTAAAGGAGCTTTAAATGCTTCAAATACTCTGAAGGAAGCTTCAAAAGCCCGGAATAGAATTTAAAATTACTTCAAATTCCTAAAAGATATAAATAATTCTAAATATATTATTATTATTACATAAAATATACAGTTGTAACATGATTTCGGTTATGGTGTAAGTTCGAAAGTTCCAGAACTAATGCGCAACTTAATAAATAATATACAGTCCGATAAAAAGAGTGAGTTTTTAAAGAAGTTTTAAATTATTCAAATACTCTGAAAGAAGCTTCAAAAGCCTGGAATAGAATTTAAAATTACCCCAAATTCCTAAAACATATAAATAATTATAAAATTTACAAAATAAATAAATTACAAAGTCTTTAAATCGGCAAGTATAAATTCTATAAAGAAGTGGTCCTAATATACATCCTTGAGGGACACATACAAATAGAGGTATATTATTAGATTTACAACTTTTCAAAACTGTTTGCTGTCGACGATTACTCAAAAAGAAGTAAAAAACTTAACTGCATAATTTAAAAAGCCGATCTCCGGCTAATCAACTTATCTATAATTTATTTATATAAAAATTGTAGATCTGCTGTATCATGAGAAAAGCCAACTTTCAGATACACTCCTTTGCATTTAAACCAAATAAATTTAAGAGGCTTACAATGTATATTTTTAAACTCTTAAATATGGTTTGATGGTATAGCGACCATACTGGGTAAGAGTATTCTAAATATGAACGATTAACATATGAAAAGTATGAGTTAAGTGCTAAATTTATTGTCAAAGATTTGAGAGTTTCTAATAATGAAGGCTACCATTTTATAACATCGAAGATTTCAATCTTCGACATGCAAATTAAAGGTAAGTAAGCCGTCAAAAATAACCCCCAGGTCCTTAAAGTGAGTTGATTTTATAGTGGAAAATAATACAGTTTTTTTTGAGTATAGAAAGCTACACTACATTTAGAGGCATTTAAAGGTAAATTGTTTTTCTTGCACTAGTTGTTTACTGAATTAATGGCCGCTTGGCGATTAATGCAGTATTCAATAGTGGCTATTCTATGGTAACAGAACTTAAGAAGTAAAAATAGAATTTAAAATTACTTTAAATTCCTAAAAGATATAAATAATTATAAATTTATTAATATCGTTATATAAAATATACAGTTGTAACATGATTTCGGTTATAGTGTGAGTTCGAGAATTAAATGCACAAGTTATTAAATATTATACAAATTGATTAAGATAGTGAATTCCTCAAAAAATGTTGAATTCAAATTTCTGTTTTCTACTTTCAGTATTTCTTTGGAAATTAACACGTTTCTTTTAATAGAAGGAAAAATAAAGAATATTTAATTTAATTTCTGAAATATTTTGATTAATTTGTATATTTTACAATTTAAAAAAAAAACAACGCCAAAAATCCTAAAATATTCTAAAAAAATAAAACACCCGTGTAGCAATCCAGCAATAGAATTAAGTGTCTTTAATTCTATTGCTGGATTGTGTTAATAAATTTAAAGACCTGGAATAAACTGCGAAATTAATCCAAAAGCCTAAGACAGGATTGTCAATAAATTTAAATGGAAAATTAACTTCAAATCTCTGTACTATATCCAGAATGGCGATAAATTCACAAGGGTAGCAAGTTGCTCCAATAATCTATAAAAATGGCTTCAAATACTCTGGAGGGAGCTTCAAAAGCCTGACATACAAATTTAAATCACTCCAAATGCCTGAAAGATAAAAATAGTTACAAAATATATAAAATTAGCTTGAAATTCCTTGACTAGGTAAAGAATGACCTTTAAAGTTGTAAGATGTTTCAATATCCTTAGTAAATTGTTTCAATAATTCAAGAAAATTTACTTTAAATCCCTTGGAGGAAGCTTGAAAAGTCTGGAATTGAATTAGGTCTGGAAAAAGTGTGGTAAAATGTGAAAATGACTTCAATACTTTTTATTTTTTAGGAAGAAATTACTTTATGTACCTTGGATTAAGCCTAAAATTACTTTAAAGACCTGAAATAAACAGAGAAATCAATCCAAAATCCTGGAACAGGACTGTCAATAAATTGAAATGGAAAATTAATTCCAAATCTCTGTAATATAACCAGAATGACGATAAATACCCACAAGGATAGCAAGTTGTTGAAGGAAACTTTAAAGCCCTGCAATAGAATTTAAAATTACCCCAAATTCCTAAAAGATATAAATAATTATAAATTTATTAATATCGATATATAAAATATACAGTTTGTAACATTTCGGTTATAGTGTGAGTTCAAAAGTTCCAGAACTAATGCGCAACTTAATAAATATTATACAGTCCGATAAACAGAGTGAATTTTCAAAGAAGTTTAAAATGCTTCCATTACTCTGAAGGAAGCTTTAAATGCCTGGAATAGAATTTAAAATTACCCCAAATTCCCAAAAGATATAAATAATTATAAATTTATTAATATCGTTATATAAAATATACAGTTGTAACATGATTTCGGTTATAGTGTGAGTTCGAAAGTTCGAGAATTAATGCGAAACTTAATATATAATATATGGTCTGATAAGAAGAGTGAATTTTCAAAAAAGTTTTAAAAACCCTGTTCTTACATCCTGTTTCAGCCTGATCTTTTTCGAAATTAATACATTTCTTTTAATAAAAAGACAAAATTCAATTTAATTTCTGGTATATTTTAATTAATTTAAGTACTTCAAAACAAACCAATAGTCAAAAACTTTGTCAACTTCACTATTTAAAAAAAAATGGATGTACCTCCTAAACTTACCTAAAATTCGTAAGATTCGAGGTGGTACTATTCAACTGCAACTTCAAAGACCTCAACCGACAATTTCTCGCTTCTTTCGCGATATTTTCCGGAGTCTGTGTGCACTGGTCTCGTCTCAACGAGGCCAAACTTCCATTTCCGCCATTTGCGAACGACATTTGGCTCTCCGTTAATCTCATATTGCCTGACCTATAACATTAGAAAAAAAAATATAACCATAAGGAATTTAAAAATTGGAATTTAATGCCGATATCGAAAGCTCCGGTTATAGTCGAGGGGAAAGATTGAATAATCCACGGATCAAGGGAGATTGTTGCCAAAGGAAATTTGACGGAGCCCTTTACGAAGTCGAGAGTCGGGAAGGTATTACCAGAAATTTCCTATTTCTATGGATAAAGGTGGATGTAAGGGGAGCAATAGCGTAGTAAGTGAGGGTTTAAGTTATAAAAGTGTGAAATTTGTAAGGAAATATGGAATTAAATTTGAAGTCATGCAGTTTGGCCTTTGTTATTATAAATTAAGGCGACGTTGCTGATTATGGGTTGGGTTAGTTTGAATTAATAATAGAATTTAAATAGAATTGGTTTTATTAAATAATGAAAAATTCTTAAACAAAGTAGATACAGGAGGCGACGTATTACGAGTGGAATACCAGAAAGAAATTACAAGAAGAATACCCCTAGTAGATATTATTGCCAATGTGGATAATAAGCTAGTTAGTAAAGGAATACTATGATAATATAATCAAAGGTAATCGAATAAAAACACTCAAAACTAAGCGCTAATACCAATGATTAATATACAGATCGATAAGAAGGGTGAATTTTTTAATTTATCGGGATCTGACAAAGTCAGTTATTTTGACGTCAATGTAAAACTCATTGTCTTATAACGTAAAACAAATTAAAACAACATGAAAATGCAGCTTAATTTTTGTCTGTAATGGCACTTTGTTCCATGACGTTGACATAAAAGGTCGTTACTATATTATAGTTTATTTAATCATAAATGTGAATTTTGCACAGTAATTATTATTTCTTACTAGAAAATTATCATTATTTTTAGCAAAATAAATGTTTACATGTTACGGACTAATTTTTCCGACAATCTATAAGACTATAGACTATATAGGCTTTACAACAATATTATTAACAATTTTTCTTCTCCATTCAATGGTTTTTGAAATATCTAAAATTTTTCTTACCGACGAGACTCAAATGACCCAAATTTTGACAAACCTTAAAAATTTTTGAAATCTCAGAACCTAAGGTCCAGATGCTTACAGATTTTGCTTGCTCTGGTTAAGATTGAACACAATTTATAACGAATATTCTTCTGAATATTATGCTTCTTGTTTCACGTGAATAACCCAATTAATTTTTGAGATATTGCACTTTAAAGTGAGATATTGCACAAATTTCTGAAATAAATAAGAAATGTACCTAAAGAGATTCCAAATTTATTTATATTTTCCAAATTCCTGGAAGATATAAATAATTAATTTTAATGCCCAAAGGCGTAGAAAGGGTACATTTTAAATTAAATTATAAGTGTTATTTACGGTCGAAATACGTATGATTTTCGAGCAAACGAAAATTGGAAATTGCAGATTTCGGCTTCAGTTTCTTAATGAGAGGAAAATTGGCGCCCTACATGTCAGTTTTTTTAGTGTTTCGAAGTGTTACTAAACAAATATTTGCGGTATCATCTGAAAAACAAGTGACTTTTCTCTTTTGACATTTTAAGGAAAAAATTGATAAAAACAAATGTACCGGACATAAGATTATCATTAATTAAGCTATGAAGAGTCTCTGAAAGAAACTAAATGCGTTTCAATATTATGCCAGAAAGGATTTGAAAAATAGCTTTAAATAGCTTAAAAATTAGATCCAGAAGATATTTTTTATTACTTGAAATGCCTGGAATATGATAAAAATTTATTTTAAAGGCCGTTGTAAGGGTAAATTTTAAATTTATAAAAAATTTTACTCACAGTTAAAATTTGCATAATTTTCGAGCAAAGAAAAATTGTAAAATAGAGATTTTCGCTCCGGTTCCTCAATTTTAAATTTCGGAATAAGAGGAAAATTGGCGCCCAACATGTGGGTATTTTTTTCAGCGTTAAAATTTTTACAAAATGAATACTTCCTTTATCATCTGCAAATAGGTGACTGTTTCCTTTTGACATTTTAAGGGAAATACCGATAAAAACAAGTATACAGAGCATAGGATTATCTTTAGTTAATCAATAAAAAGTCTCTGAAAGAAATTCAAAGTGGTTTTCAGTGCTATGCCAGAAAGGATTTAAAAATAGCTTAAAATAACTTCAAAACCTGGTCCTGATTATTACTTGAAATGCCTGGAATAAAATTAAAAATTGTCCAGGCTTAAAAATAATAATTCCCTAAATTCCTGTAATATATTAAAAATTCATTTTAAGACCATAGAAAAAGTAAATTTAAAATTTAATTATAAATTGGTAACATTTATAGTGGAAATTCGTATGATTTTCGAGAAAAATAAAATTAGAAATTGCAGATTATAATCTACACCTCAGATATACTTAAATCAAAAAAGTACTGTAAACTGAGAGCTTTTGCCGATGATACCCAGGTTTATCTTCACTTCAATCATCAGGATTATTTCCATGCATCTTCTTTAATAAACCATGACCTGAATTTACTTAACCAGCTTTCTTCTTGCCATAATCTAAAACTTAACCCTCTTAAATCAAATGTTATGATTTTTGGACCTAATAAAGATTTTTTTTTAAATAATTTAAAAATCTTTTTAAATGATGTTTCTCTTCCCAAGATGGATCGTGCAAAAAATTTAGGCACTGTCCTGGATACTGAGTTGAGGTTTCGTAAATATGGTAACTTGTTAATTCAGAAGTCATTTTTGTCGTTGAAAATTTTATATAATATTTGTCAGGTTCTTAGTTTTCATTTGAGGAAAATGCTTTGTGAGCCCCTGGTCCTGTCCAAGTTCGACTACTGTGATTTTATTTATGGTCCTTGCTTAGACATTGCAGATAAAAATCGTATTCAGAAAGTTCAAAATGCTTGCTCACGGCTAATATTTGGATTACGAAACATTTCACACACATTTAAAGAGCTTAACTGGTTGAGGATAGATAGGCGCAGAGAGTTACACTTAGGTAATTTTTTATTTAAAATTTTATTAAACGGAATAAATTTGTTCCTCGTTTAAGCGTTCACACAAGAGTGATCCGATTTCCGGAGAGGATGACACTTCCTCGTCATTCGACTGCAATGTTTTAACGTTCTTTTACGTACAATGCCATTAAACTCTACAATAACCTACCAATTGAATTGTCAACTTTATATCAGAAGAATATATATTGTTCTTTATTTGGGTATTTAATGAACTTAATAGAGTTAATCTTTATATTGTAGCTTAAGTTTATGACCGTTAAGTAGGGTTCAGTAGAGTAGCTGTCTTAGCTAGACTGCGCCCTGCTTCTCGGGTACTTAATTATAGAATGTTATTATTGTTATCTACATCTGTAAATTTTGAATAAAAGACATTTATTATTATTGGTATTATTTTGGCTTCAGTTCCGTAATTTAAATTTTCAGAATGAGAGAAAAAATGGAGATCAACATGTGGGTCAGGTGGTTGGGAGGAATATTTTGTGATGTGGGTATTTTTTTTTCAGCGTTTAAAAATTTTACCAAATAAATAATTGCATACAGAAAATATGAAAGAAACTTTAAGAGTGTGTCAATGATATGTCAGAAAGGTCGTTAAAATAAAGACATTACTTGAAATGCCTGGAATAAATTAAAAACTAATTTTAAAGCCCAAAGGCATAGAAAGAGCAAATCATAAATTTAATTATAAGTGTTGGAACCCACAATGGAAATTCGTATAATTTTTGAAATAAAAAAAAATTGGAAATTGCAGATTTTGGCTTTGGTTTCTCAATTTAAAATTTCAGAAGAAGAGAAAAATTGGCGCCCAACATGTGGGTATTTTTTTTCAATGTTTGGACGTTTACAAAATAAATATTTGCTGTATCATGCGCAAACAAGCGACTTTTCTCTTTGAACATAACAAGGGAAAAATTGATAAAAACAAATGTATAGGGTACAGGATTATCATTAATTTAACTATAAAGAATCTGTGTAAGAAACTTTAAGAGCGCGTCAATAAAATGCTAGAAAGGAGGTCAAAATAGATTCAAATAGCTCTAAAAGTTTGATCCAGAAGAAAGTTGACATTACTTGAAATGTCTGGAATAAAGTAAACATTAATTTTAAAGCCCAGGGGCATAAATAGAGTAAATTTAAAATTTAATTATAAATGTTACCCAAAGTGGAAATTCGTATAATTTTTAAACAGAAGAAAATTGGAAATTGCAGATTTTGGCTTTGGTTTCTCAATTTTAAATTTCATATAAGAGGAAAATTGGCGCCCAACATGTCGATATTTTTTCCAATGTTTGGAAGTTTTGCTGTATCAGCTGCAAACAAGTGACTTTTCCATTAAAACTAAAAACAAATACGCAGGCCAGAGGATAATCATTAATTTAAAGAGTCTCTGAAAGAAGCTTTAAGAGTGTTTCATGGAAATGAGAAGATGTTTAAATGGATTCTAAAAGCTTGATCCAGAAAAAAATTGGTAATAATTGAAATCCCTGGAATAAAATAAAAAAATTGTTTTTATTGCAGATTTTAAAATAATATTTGCCCAAGTTCCTGTAATAAATTATGAGTATATTATAAAAGCATAAAGGCACAAAAAAGGGGAAATCCGTTAAATAGATTCCGAGCAGAAGGGAACTGAAAATTCTAGGTTTTGACAAAAGCAAAGAATTCTCATAAGAACGAAACCTTTAGACGAAAACACGCTTTTCACTTCAATTGAACGATTACCGAATAACCTGACCGGTTTGATTACAAATGCTCTATTTACCTGTAAAACCGCGAATTTCCACCTATCAACCAAAATATATAAATCGTCCTTCGGAAAACATTCCAACCGATTTGTCGAACCACCGTTTTGATATCACTAATGCCATTAGAATTTCACTAATTAGTAATTAAAGTCTAGTTCGATCAGAAAGGTCGACATGAGTGGCTCGCAAAAGCGATTTCGAACGGTAATAGCATAGATAGGATTCAATTGTGACGGGGTAGTGGGACGATTTTAGTTTGAATTCGAGTTATTTCGCTTCGGGATATGTGTGGCTATCAAACTATTTATGTTCCCTTATCCCTTTATACCTTTTGTTTGTGATTTAAGTGTAGGAAACTAAATGGGCTCTAATTGAATCGATATGAAATATATTCGTGCAATGTCACGTTAAAATGGAAAAAAAAACATATATTTGAAGCGAGTAGGAGAGTGGTCAACAGCAATTAATGTTACAAATTGAACCAATTTATAAATGACTGCTGATGTTTTTTTTAACGGACTAGGTAGTTTGTTGCGTTTTTTTTTCACAGATAAATTTAATAACTGCATGTAGTTTGATGTTTTATTAGCGCCCAACATACGGCTATTTTTTTCAGCGTTTGGAAGTTTAACAAACTTAATACTTTCTGTATCATCTGCATACAAGTGACTGTTTCCTTTTGACATTTTAAGGGAAATACTGATAAAAACAAGTGTACAGGGCATATGATTATCATTAGTTAATCAATAAAAAGTCTCTGTAAGAACTTCAAAGTTACTTCAGATAGCTTTAAAACTTGATCCAGATGACACTTTTTATTACTTGAAATGCCTAGAATAAAATTAAAATTTTGTCAGGCTTTAAAATAATAATTCCCCAAATTTCTGTAATGTATTAAAAATTCATTTTAAGACCATAGAAAAAATAATCAAAAGCTTGATTCAGAAGAAAGTTGACATTACTTGAAATGCCTGGAATAAATTAAAAATTAATTTTAAAGCCCAAAGGCATAGAAAGAGTAAATCATAAATTTAATTATAAATGTTCCCCAAAGTGATTATTCGTATGGTTCTCGAGAAAAAGAAAATTAGAAATTGCAGATTTTGACATCAGTTTCTTAATTTTAATTTTCAGAATGAGAGAAAAATTGGCGCCCAACATGTGGTTTTTTCCAGTGTTTGGAAATTTTACCAAATAAATAATTGCATACAGCAAACAGAAAATATAAAAGAAACTTTAAGAGTGTGTCATTGATATGCCAGAAAATGGCTCCAACAGCTTGATCCAGAAGAAAGTTGACATTACTTAAAATGCCTGGAATAAATAAAAAATTAATTTTAAAGCCCAAACGCATAGAAAAGGTAAATCATAGAATTAATTATAAATGTTACCCACAGTGGAAATTCATATGATTTTTGAATGAAAAAAAATTGGAAATAACTGCATGTAGTTTTATTAGATAGATAGAATTTTTTACTCTGAAATATGAAAATTCTGCAATTCAAATAAATAAACAAAATATGGATATTTCGGAAGCTATACATGGACTGAAATACTTGTTTCCTTAAGTTATATCATATCTCCTATAAATTTATTTATAATTTCACAGTTAAAGAACAATTTTTTTGAGAAAGGATAAAAACAATATTATTCCTTCTAGGCAGTTATTAAGTTGAATTACGTCCAGGCAATTGAGATTCTTGTTTTTTCTAAGTAGTTAAAGCCGTTTACTTAAAGTTCAAAAGTTGATACTTAATATTAATATATTTTTAGGTAGTTGTAAGGTTTTACTTCCAGGCAATTGAGTTTCTTATTTAATTTAGGTAGTTAAAGTTAATTTTTTATTGTCTTTTAGAAACTTCACTTGTTTTGACTAATCGGTTTGACAAAAACCTGTTAGGTATAAAAGTAGCATTAAAAACTTTATCAGAAAAATTTTTTTCTTTACATAAATTTCGACTATATGCATAGTTTTAGAAATTTTTGAAAGAAAACACGGTTACTTTATTCTTGCAGGGTAATTCCTAATGTATAAGCTTAATTCCTAAAATAAAATTTTGGATAGGGATTATAGTTTTCCAGATTTTTGGCAAAATTCGTATCAGTTGTAGCGTGTGAGATAAAAATGTAAATATTTCAGTAATGTAAATATAAAGGGAGTAACTTTACAAAAAAAAAAAATAATATTGTTCAAAAGGACCTTGATATAAATAAATCAAAAGACAACCTGTAAAAATTTGGATTACATTCAAAGTTTTTAAAATTTTTGGTAAAGTTTCAGAGACAGTTAAAGCGTTTTAGGTAAAGTGTAAATATCGCGACAAGAGGTGACTTTACAAGAAAAAATTGTTAATATAATTGTTGTAAAGCAAATTCGAATAAGTCGATATCTCGAAAAGGAGTAACTTTACAAGAAAAATGGTTATTATAATTTTTGTAAAAAAAAAATCCAGTTAACAAGTTTGCCTGGAAGAGATATAAATATTTTACTAATTCCAGGCAATTGATGAATTTGATCTTAAAAGGTTTTCAGTATCAAATTCCTGAATTGACAGAAACTATAAGAACCCGTATCTCATTTCTCAACTACTTGGAAGAAAGAGAATTCATATATTGTGCTCAAATTATTAAAAGTCCACGCAGAAAATTCTGGGTTTTTACTTAAACGAACCCCTAGTTATTTTACAACGTGCTCCTAGATATTTATTGAAGTTTTGCTGTTTGCCAGCTGCCTGAAAGAGATATAACTGTTTCATTAATTCCAGACAATATAAGAACTTTTTTCTTCTTTCTCAACTGCCTGGAATAAAGAAAATTTATATATTATTTTCAGATTATTAAAAGTCCATGCAGAAAATTCTGGGTTTTTATTTAGATGAACCCCTAGTTATTTTACAATGAGCTCCTCATTGATATTTATTGAAGTTTTGATGCTTGTCAGTTGCCTGAAAGACATAGAAATATTTTACTAATTCCAGGCGATTGAGGGAGTTATTCTTCAGAATTTGATCTCAGAAGGTCTCCAGTATCAAATGCCTGAATGGACAGAAATTATAAAAACCCGTATCTCATATCTTAACTACCTGGAAGGAAAAAAATTCATATAATATTCTCAAATTATTAAAAGTCCACGCAGAAAATTCTGGGTTTTACTTAAACGAACCCCTAGTTGTTTTACAACGTGCTCCTAGAAATTTATTGAAGTTTTGCTGTTTGCCAGCTGCCTGAAAGAGATAAAACTGTTTCATTAATTCCAGACAATATAAGAACTTTTTTCTTGTTTCTCAACTGCCTGGGATAAAGAAAATTTATATATTGTTTTCAGATTATTAAAAGTCCACGCAGAAAATTCTGGGTTTTTATTTAGATGAACCCCTAGTTATTTTACAATGAGCTCCTCATTGATATTTATTGAAGTTTTGCTGCTTGTCAGTTGCCTGAAAGACATAGAAATATTTTACTAATTCCAGGCAATTGAGGGAGTTATTCTTTAGAATTTGATCTTAGAAGGTTTCCAGTATCAAATGCCTGAATGGACAGAAATTATAAAAACCCGTATCTCATATCTTAACTACCTGGAAGAAAGAAAATTCATATAATATTCTCAAATTATTAAAAGTCCACGCAGAAAATTCTGGGTTTTTACTTAAACGAACCCCTAGTTATTTTACAACGTGCTCCTAGATATTTATTGAAGTTTTGCTGTTTGCCAGCTGCCTGAAAGAGATAGAACTGTTTCATTAATTCCAGATAATATAAGAACTTTTTTCTTGTTTCTCAACTGCCTGAAAATAAAGAAAATTTATATATTGTTTTCAGATTATTAAAAGTCCACGCAGAAAATTCTGGGTTTTTATTTAGATGAACCCCTAGTTATTTTACAATGAGCTCCTCATTGATATTTATTGAAGTTTTGCTGCTTGTCAGTTGCTTGAAAGACATAGAAATATTTTACTAATTCCAGGCAATTGAGGGAGTTATTCTTCAGAATTTGATCTCAGAAGGTTTCCAGTATCAAATGCCTGAATGGACAGAAATTATAAAAACCTGTATCTCATATCTTAACTACCTGGAAGGAAGAAAATTCATATAATATTCTCAAATTATTAAAAGTCCACGCAGAAAATTCTGGGTTTTACTTAAACGAACCCCTAGTTATTTTACAACGTGCTCCTAGATATTTATTGAAGTTTTGCTGTTTGCCAGCTGCCTGAAAGAGATAGAACTGTTTTATTAATTCCAGACAATATAAGAACTTTTTTCTTGTTTCTGAACTGCCTGGAATAAAGAAAATTTATATATTGTTTTCAGATTATTAAAAGTCCATGCAGAAAATTCTGGGTTTTTATTTAGACGAACCCCTAGTTATTTTACAATGAGCTCCTCATTGATATTTATTGAAGTTTTGCTGCTTGTCAGTTGCCTGAAAGACATAGAAATATTTTACTAATTCCAGGCAATTGAGGGAGTTATTCTTCAGAATTTGATCTCAGAAGGTTTCCAGTATCAAATGCCTGAATGGACAGAAATTATAAAACTCGTATCTCATATCTTAACTACCTGGAAGAAAGAAAATTCATATAATATTCTCAAATTATTAAAAGCCCACGCAGAAAATTCTGGGTTTTACTTAAATGAACCCCTAGTTATTTTACAACGTGCTCCTAGATATTTATTGAAGTTTTGCTGTTTGCCAGCTGCCTGAAAGAGATAGAACTGTTTCATTAATTCCAGATAATATAAGAACTTTTTTCTTGTTTCTCAACTGCCTGAAAATAAAGAAAATTTATATATTGTTTTCAGAATATTAAAAGTCCACGCAGAAAATTCTGGGTTTTTATTTAGATGAACCCCTACTTATTTTACAATGAGCTCCTCATTGATATTTATTGAAGTTTTGCTGCTTGTCAGTTGCTTGAAAGACATAGAAATATTTTACTAATTCCAGGCAATTGAGGGAGTTATTCTTCAGAATTTGATCTCAGAAGGTTTCCAGTATCAAATGCCTGAATGGACAGAAATTATAAAAACCTGTATCTCATATCTTAACTACCTGGAAGGAAGAAAATTCATATAATATTCTCAAATTATTAAAAGTCCACGCAGAAAATTCTGGGTTTTACTTAAACGAACCCCTAGTTATTTTACAACGTGCTCCTAGATATTTATTGAAGTTTTGCTGTTTGCCAGCTGCCTGAAAGAGATAGAACTGTTTTATTAATTCCAGACAATATAAGAACTTTTTTCTTGTTTCTGAACTGCCTGGAATAAAGAAAATTTATATATTGTTTTCAGATTATTAAAAGTCCATGCAGAAAATTCTGGGTTTTTATTTAGACGAACCCCTAGTTATTTTACAATGAGCTCCTCATTGATATTTATTGAAGTTTTGCTGCTTGTCAGTTGCCTGAAAGACATAGAAATATTTTACTAATTCCAGGCAATTGAGGGAGTTATTCTTCAGAATTTGATCTCAGAAGGTTTCCAGTATCAAATGCCTGAATGGACAGAAATTATAAAACTCGTATCTCATATCTTAACTACCTGGAAGAAAGAAAATTCATATAATATTCTCAAATTATTAAAAGCCCACGCAGAAAATTCTGGGTTTTACTTAAACGAACCCCTAGTTATTTTACAACGTGCTCCTAGATATTTATTGAAGTTTTGCTGTTTGCCAGCTGCCTGAAAGAGATAGAACTGTTTCATTAATTCCAGACAATATAAGAACTTTTTTCTTCTTTCTCAACTGCCTGGAATAAAGAAAATTTATATATTGTTTTCAGATTATTAAAAGTCCATGCAGAAAATTCTGGGTTTTTATTTAGACGAACCCCTAGTTATTTTCCAATGAGCTCCTCATTGATATTTATTGAAGTTTTGATGCTTGTCAGTTGCCTGAAAGACATAGAAATATTTTACTAATTCCAGGCAATTGAGGGAGTTATTCTTCAGAATTTGATCTCAGAAGGTTTCCAGTATCAAATGCCTGAATGGATAGAAATTATAAAAACCCATATCTCATATCTTAACTACCTGGAAGAAAGAAAATTCATATAATATTCTCAAATTATTAAAAGTCCACGCAGAAAATTCTGGGTTTTTACTTAAACGAACCCCTAGTTATTTTACAACGTGCTCCTAGATATTTATTGAAGTTTTGCTGTTTGCCAGCTGCCTGAAAGAGATAGAACTGTTTTATTAATTCCAGACAATATAAGAACTTTTTTCTTCTTTCTCAACTGCCTGGAATAAAGAAAATTTATATATTGTTTTCAGATTATTAAAAGTCCATGCAGAAAATTCTGGGTTTTTATTTAGACCAACCCCTAGTTATTTTCCAATGAGCTCCTCATTGATATTTATTAAAGTTTTGATGCTTGTCAGTTGCCTGAAAGACATAGAAATATTTTACTAATTCCAGGCAATTGAGGGAGTTATTCTTCAGAATTTGATCTCAGAAGGTTTCCAGTATCAAATGCCTGAATGGATAGAAATTATAAAAACCCGTATCTCATATCTTAACTACCTGGAAGAAAGAAAATTCATATAATATTCTCAAATTATTAAAAGTCCACGCAGAAAATTCTGGGTTTTTATTTAGATGAACCCCTAGTTATTTTACAATGAGCTCCTCATTGATATTTATTGAAGTTTTGCTGCTTGTCAGTTGCTTGAAAGACATAGAAATATTTTACTAATTCCAGGCAATTAAGGGAGTTATTCTTCAGAATTTGATCTCAGAAGGTTTCCAGTATCAAATGCCTGAATGGACAGAAATTATAAAAACCCATATCTCATATCTTAACTACCTGGAAGGAAGAAAATTCATATAATATTCTCAAATTATTAAAAGTCCACGCAGAAAATTCTGGGTTTTACTTAAATTACTTTTACTTAAAATAACCCCTAGTTATTTTACTACGCACTCCTAGATATTTATTGAATTTTTCATTTTATTTAAGTTCCTTTAAAAAATTCACTGAAACGCCTATTATACACATTAAAACAATTATGTAATCCTTGTTATTTGATCACTAATCAACTGTTAGATATTACGTTTTTCTCCATTGCCTGCAAAAACAGAAGTGTATATAAGTTTCTTCAAGAATTTTTATTTTTGACAAGAATAACGTATTTCTTTCTTTTATGCAGTTGACGTACTTCGTAAAATAGAAAATAAGGAATTAGAAATATGGGATGCTCTGGTACCTAATCAAGATACATATTTGGTATTGAAGAAGCGTTCTTCTCTCTTTAATTTTACTTCATGTTTCATATTAATGCATGAGTATCTTGCCACAAGTGAAGTTTAGTGCTATCGATGACATACAAATTACTAGTATTTTTTTTAGTTACTTTTGTATTAGGATATAATACGTTAGAATCAAATGACTCTTTTAAGTTGAAACCATTTCAAGTTTTTGACTCTTAATTCAGGTCGATGAATCAATCATTCAAGTCATTGATTTTGGAAACATCGTAGTGATTATTTGATAAATTCTATTGACTTCACATCTATGACAACACTTTAACATTACTTGAATTAATTCCAGGCTATTAGTGAACTTAAAAAGTTTCCAGATTGGTCAGATCCTTTCAAATGGTACTACTTTTTTCAATTACATACTATCGCAGCACAATCTCTTGTTAATGAGTGTATTTCAATTTGAATAAAATAACAATGCAGGTCTGGTCAATTCTAATCTTCAGTGCATGGACCATGGGAATTCTGGCCTTGTAAGAGCAGCTGCAAATAATCGACAAGTATCGTTGTTACTTCAATTGAATAAGCATAACTTAATCCCGGTGATTGTACAAAACTATTTAATTAACTGTACACTTAAACGTTATAAGTTAAACAAAGCAACAAATAAAATACTAAAAGGCATTATTCCTGTAAAAAATTTCATTACATGCATAGTTTTTGAAGTAGAAGCTTGAGAGGTAAAAATGTAGATATCTCGAAAAACAGAAATCTTACAAGAAAATGATTAGGACGTTTCTTGTTAAGCAAACTCCAATTTACTATCTAAGTTTGCAACAATTTCCATTAGATGCATCGTTATGAAGATTTTTGCCAAAATTAACCTCAACCAAATCCTGTCAGTAGAAAAGCATTTGACATATGTAAACAAGTAACAGTATTACAAAAAAAATGCACTTCTTTTACTTATAAAGCAAGTTTCAACCCACAAGAGTTTTATGATTTCGCCCTTTCATTTTAATAAAATTAATATATAAAGAATTACTCATAACTCAATTTACAAAAAAAAAACGATTATATTAAAACAATTACATGCTAAGCCGACTGCAAAAAATAAATTATATTTATTTAAAAAGCTCTCAATAAATCATAAAAACATTGTAAAATATAATATTATAGAATATCGTATTTAAATCGCTAAGCCTATCTGCATTCATTAAACAAATACCGAATAATAAATTAGCATAACCATGAATAAACACAAATAAAGTGATACGTGAATTTACCTAAAATCAGAAATTTAATTTGGTTACGTAAACATTTTTATTGGGCCACGTGACTTTGAAGTTATCGGGTAAATTTAACTGTTTAGTATTAATTGAATTCTATTTATGCCTAAAAAAGTTTCCCCAATCCACAATATTCGATTCAAGAACGAACAAAAGTGCCGATATTCCCTTTGAACTTTTAACCAAAAAAAAAGTCGAGAAAAAGTTTGAAATTTGTCGGCAAATATAAAGGTGCCCCTATATATTTTTTCCTAATTAAGAGTATTTAAGTGTGCAAAAGTGTTAGGACAAATCCTTTTCAATAGCGAAGAACCGTTGTTCGCCCTTTAAAAGATAAACGAGATTTTCCGGAGGAAATAAATTGAACACCAACTGATAGCTGCTATCAAAGCAGGTGTTTGTCATTTTAAAAAGGGATTTCGATTTGGGACGCTCGTGCGCCCTCCTGCTATTTAACTATTTTATTTTCGAGATAAGATATCCGCTATTTTACAAAATATAAGGCGCGGTTTTCTCTCTCTAATTCCGGGCCAACAATATGCAATTAATGAGACGTCCTTGTTGTAGATACCCAAGCAACGCACTATAATTAAATAAACATAAATTTTGGTTTACATCATATATTTTTGATTAAACTTCAACTATAAATATCGGATAAAATGTCCGAGTTATATAAGAGTAAGCTGGCGAGGTCGTTACGAAAAGTGTGATCGGGCGAGGCGAACGGTACTTGAGAAGGAGATATTAGTTAGTGGAAATAGAAAGAGAAAGAGAGTTACGGTTAGCATATTACTGTAGGAGCAAGAAAAATTTTCTTTCTCTTTTCCTCTCATAGAGAGTGCATGAAATATATATATATTTCAGTCAGTAGTTGGTTTGCGAGTTTGCTAGCGTTACGCGAATGGAGATTTCTTGAATATTTCGTAATTTTATTTCGTTCTTGAACAATTTTATGAATTAATTTGTATTGTTCAATGTATTAATTATTTTACGTTTAAAGTGAATAAAATTATAAATTCATGTTGAAGTTCATATTTTGTGAATTTTCGCGGGAATAATAAGAGATTATGGCAGGAAGTGATACAGACTATGAATATGGGTGGTGCTCCAGGACTATTTTTTCTAGATGTTCTTGTGTATGATATTCTATTATTATACTAGAAGATATATACATACGTGTATATTCTACAGTTTAATAAATATACCTTACCATATACGGTTGATAAATATACCAATAGATTTAATTTAAGAATTGTATTTTTGAACCTAGATAATGAAAAGTTGTCAAGAACCAGAAAAAAAATTTATTAAGTTTTTTATCACCTATAATTTCCTTAATTAGCATTTTTTGTCAGAAAAATATTTTGTGCAAAAAAAACGTTTTTCATTAACTCTATCCTTAGCCCCCCACCCACCCCACACAACTTACCAGTAAGAAATGGTTTCCAAAAATCATTGTTTTCCAAAATAATACGCATGAAAAACAGCTGCTTTTATCGTTAATATACAATCTATTAACACAGTTTGTTTATTTAAATTTGATATCATTATATATATTATGTGTATTAATAAATATTTAATACAACAACAGTGCTATAAGATTATTCACAAAAAACGGTGATTTTTCAAAAGAATTTTTTACTGGGCAAATGTTTGGGGTGGGTGGGGGGCTTAGGGTTGTCTTGATGAAAAAACAATGTTTTTGCAGAAAATATATATTCAATATCTAATTTAACAACACTGTTTATTTAAATTTAATATAATTTTATACATAAATATTTAGTATAAAAACAGCGCTATTAGATTGGATAATATGGACGAAAAACAGTGATTTGTCAGAAGAATTTCAACAAATTTTTGAAGTGTAGTAATCGGGTTAATATGTAAATCCCGTATCAGTTTTTTTAAATGCCGAAATTTTCTTTCTTTTGTAAACACAATCGTATATGATATACGTATATTCTAGAGTTTAATAAATATGCCTTGACCTTATATGGTTGATAAATATACCAAAACTAAAAATTTACTAAAAAAGAGTTGAATAAACACATTTTAAACCATAATAATATATGATGTGTTGCTTGGATCGAATGAATCAAATTTTCGGTTTTAAAGGCAAACAATGACATCTGCACCAAATTAGTAGTAGTGAATAATAAACACCCTGAATAATATACCGGGTGTCTTAGAAAAGTGGTTCACTCCATAATATAATATACTATTTTACGATTTTCCATAATATACGATATATACGATTTTAATTTGAATTACGCTGTATACAAATAAAATTGACTTAAAAAGAAGATTATAATGATATCAACTTTGAAACCAATTTAATTTTACTTTATTTAAATATTGACACCCGCGTATGAGTGGATACCCCATGTGGATATCCGATAATTGAATCGATGTAAGCAAAAAGAGCACATATCAAAAAAACACATTTTTGGGAAATCGATAAAAACTGTTTTTTCATCAAATTAAGTAAAATTATTAACATTTATTGTTATAATTGATTTGTAGTTTGAATAGCACGATTTGTCTCCTTATATTTTAAATTTAAAAATTGATTTTAGCTCCCCCAGAAGACTTTGAAAGAATTGACATGTACCCTTTTTGCAAATAATGCTATTTAGTAAATTTAAAAAATATGTATTTTTTTTATACAGCTTTAGTTAAGTACAAGTCAAAACTAAACAGCTAATTTCAATAGAAGAGTACAATGTTTTGGAAAAACTAATCTTCGGATCACTCATTGATTGTTGATTGTAGGCCACTGAAGAATAGCATCAAAATATGGTTTGTGTTCTTCTGCAACAAAAGCAGTGCATTTCCTTATATGCTCCATTTTGTTGGCCTTAATAGGAACTTTTCCCAAGGGAGGCGCAAGGCTCATTGGCAATGTTGGGCAGGCCATTCCAGATTGTGATAAATTAAATGTATGTGACACCAAACCGTCAGTAAAAGGATAGGCTTGAACAGTGCCTTTTTGTTGGGATGTGTATTTAAAACATGAAAAGGTGCTTATTTGAATGACTTGGGTACGTAAGAAAGCTAAAAAGTTACACCACGACAAATGACAAATGTCAAATGACAACAACAATATGTAGCACATATTGTTGTTATCACAACAACAATCGCATAGCATGTTCCACGATCTTCTCATTTGACCATTCAAAGAATCGATGACGCTTTTCAAACTATCAGAAAAGAGATGCGGTTTCGTCTCACGACAGTGGAAATGCGACGGCGATGTAGGGCATGTATTAGAGCCAGGGGAGCGCAGTTTTAATAAAATTTGTAATTTTGAAATAAATACATAAAATTAAAAAGATATTTTTTTTACTTTATTGTCCTTTAAATTCATGAATTGTGGCAAGTTAGTCGACTTTGTGTTACACATCGTATATCATTGAAAAGAGTATTAGCTGGAGATGTTTTTAAAACTACCTGAACATCTTGAGAGATTTTAGTTTTCTTTTTGCGTCAACTTAAAGTTACCTTTCATAACTTTTTTTGCTACTTGTATTAACTTTTTCAAAAAATAAACGTGTAAAAAAAACGTGAAAAACATGCTGAAAAAATTTAAAGATGTCAAAAAGCATAATTTTTTGAAAATCCTGAAAATAATACAAAATCAATTATATACAAAAACCTGAGACTTTTAGAACACAAGTTTATTAAAAAAATATCTTCTATCTGAGCCTATCTATATGCCTACCAAGCTTGGCTAACCCTCCGCCAAACACCCTGTATATTTTTGAAAAAGTAAAAAAAATACCTTTTTTATGAACTATAAATATAAAGAGTGTTCCATTTAAAAAAACATAAGCTTGGGCTATAACTCAAAAACTATTAATCAAAAAAAAAAAAAGCCTAATATATACCACTAGATTCTATAGAAAAAAAATTATAAGAACGAATTTTTACTTTTACAAAAACTTTAAAGATACCGAAGATACGACGGGGGTCCCAAAATGCAAAAATTTCAAAAATGCCCTGTATCTTAAAAAATAAAAGGGCTACGAAAATTTTGTTAACGGCATCTTTAGTATCACGAAAAAGTAGCACAGTGTCGCAAAAACCGCAACTCTCTATCTCTAAAAATTACAAAGATATCCGGCATAAGTACCCAAAATGGGACACCCTATACAACAAGATGCTACCTGCAGGTTGAGCTTTCATAGATCAGCTAAAACCTATATGGAAAAACTAATGATTCAATCAGTCGTGTTATTCTTTCTAAAGTAAATAACTCGAACCCTTGTCTTTTTCCCTCGAATCCGGGCGTTTGTTAAAATGCAAATGAAGAGCCGTCCTTATTACACGTAGAATTAAATTCCCCCCTTTCCTCACTCGCAGAGATGATCAATCATAGCTCAACTTCTAATCTGAACCAATTCAGGATTTCAAATATTTGTCAATGTTGCGCCTTCCCTGTCATTAGGCCCCGTAATTTCAGTCGAGACAAAGGCATTAAATTGAGATTTAGTCATTTCATTAAACTTCTGAACTTAACAATACGAGAACTGGGAAGGGAAGGGAGATTTTGCAATAAAGCAGATCTCTTGAGAAAGCTGGGTCAACTATTAAAGTAGCAATGTAAAACGGTTCATTTTATACCAAAAATTTTGTCTTTAAAACTATTTTTGCGAAAAATAATTTCTGAAGCAATCCATCTTTTCCAGATATACCCCTTTTGATTCAAACCTGCGTATCTCTGAAACTAACAATAATAAACCTATAGAGTCTGACCTCGTTATAATCAGCGACAAATTCCCTATTGAATTATAGCTAGAACTAACCTTTCGCCACTTCCAGCAGTCCTCCACAGTAGATGTTCGCCACTTTGTCCGGAATTTCGATCTCCTTTCGAGGCAAATCGTCCGCCCAATCTACGTAGTTGGTCGGTGTCTGGATGTTCAGCTGCAAATCGTGCTTTTTTCCTTAGAAGTTGAACGGTCAGGGCGTAGCTGACCATCATCACTAACATGGGAATGTAGAAGGCGATCAGACTACCGAATACGAAGAACGCTCGATTGTTTATCACGCATTTTTTTGGGTCTGGCATGATGTTTTCGTGGTTAATTATACCTGTATAGAAAATATAGAGGTTGGTCATTTTTATGGTATAGAAAGGTCATTAGTGAGGTATTTGATGGTTTTATAAAAGAGACTTAATTGTAAAATAATTTCTTAATTCTGCAACCTAAAACTGCGAATTCTTAAAAATCACTCAGTTACGTATTTATAAAGAGTGTTGAAAGTAACTTATTAACCAAACAAGAAAATATCTTGTGATTTATCTATTTTATTTTTTTTTTCTTTTTGTATTTCTTGTTACATCATTATAAGTACAATTATAATTGTTTTATAAAAAATAAAAATTGAATCCCTCCATTATTTTTTAATTGAACGTGTATGTGATTGAATTGATCTGTGTATCACAGGTTATTGCTTTGATTAAATCTATTATAGATTTCTAATTAATAATACAAAGTGCGTGCATCTATGGTTTCTTTTAGCTTTTTAAGTGAAATAATTTAAGAGAACTGATTAGTGATTACTCCGTGTGTTCATACATAAAAGTTTTTAGGATTTTATTTTATTTTGTTATTGTAAATCTAGGTTTAGGTTTTATGTAGACTTAGGTTTTAATTTATATAAGTATAAAATTTTTGTATTAGACACTTTTATATTGCTGAAAATAATATATTTATATATTTAACGAGTAGCATTCCGCAGATATGTATTTTATATTTGTTTTTTATAATAGCGATGCTTTCCTTATTTGTCCTTTTTCAAAGATTTGATAAGATTATTTCTGTATTACTGTATTTTATGTGCATATTTTGTATAAATAAAAGGGAGTTTTTTTGGGAAAGTCTGAGGTTGCTTAACAGATTATTTTAATTTTTTATCCCTTACAAAATTTATGTCAAGAGTTTTTATCAGACAGTATATTGGACAAAGATAAATGAATGAGCAAACTAGTGTATTAGAGAGAAATGAGTGATTTAATAAATTTTTAAGGTAAAAAAATATATCATAACAATTTATCATTATCACTTTTTTACCTAATTTTCCACCCTGTTTTTCCTCTCGAGGGCCATTATTAATTGTTTTATGTTTTATACTGTAATTTTTAATAAAAAATATATATATTTTTTTAAGGAATTTTCAATTATTTTAGTTAAAAGAGTTTTTTTCATGTTTTATTATAATTGAAAGTAGATCTAAGTCTGCGGTTGCTCAACAGATTATTTAAAAATTTTTATCCCTTACAAAATTTATGTCAAGAGTTTTCATCAGACAGTGTATTGGACAAAGATAAATGAATGAGCAAACTAGTGTATTAGAGAGAAATGAGTGATTTAATAAATTTTTAAGGTAAAAAAATATATCATAATAAATTATCATTTTCACTCTTTTACCAAATGTTTCACCCTGTTTTTCCTCTCGAGGGCCATTATTAACTGTTTTATGTTTAATACTGTAATTTTTAATAAAGAATAGGGTAAACCACCCAGTTATTGGCACCTTAAGGACTTCTCAGGTTTCACATATCCACTAGTTTTCAGAAAATTGATATTATAGTCACCTTGTGACTAGTTTATGTTCTTTGATGATTCTACTTTGTTCTTAAATGACAAAAAAAAGTTTTTTTAAACATTATAATAGCAAAATAAATAGAAGTAAAAAAAGTTTAGAGCTTAATTGTTGGCACGCTTTCCCAATCAATGTCACCCGAAATTATCCCAGTTATTGACACCCCCCAGTAGTTGTCTCACCAGTTATTGGCACATTGTCCATTATGCACCTCAAATATTAATCTTCATTGATGAAGTTGATGCCGTCAAAGGTGTCCAAAGGGAAAGACGCTTTTTTGGCGGAGAACTAAAAATTTTTTAACATGGCTTTGATGATCATCCTTCCTTGTAGTTAGAGTCTTGCCTTTGTTTTCCTTTTCTGCCTTTTTTGCAGCCTGTCGCTTGAGTCTCTGCTCTTCCTCTTCCCTCTGAAGCTGTTCTTTTTCCTCAACAATCTTTTTGAAACCCGACGACGAAATAACATAAGGCATTTTGTTTACTGCTCTTTTGCCCTTCCTCTCAGGTGTTTGTGGTTTAGGTAAAAATAATTCTATGGACGACAAATTATCAACCGGTAGAATTTCTCTATCAGTATTCATCTTTTCATTGGCGTTATTCTTCTGCTTTTCTTCTATATTTGTGTCGATTACCTCAATAACTCTAGGTTCAATGGTGAACTGTTCTTTATTTAGGTCTGAAAGTCTTAAGATATTATAATTTTCCCCTTCTAAAACAATAGACATATCACCTATCAGCTTTTTGAACAAAGTCAAACTCATTTGTTTTTCTGATTGGCATTCATTAATATTTGCTTTTGGTTCTCCTACACTATCAATAATATGGGTATTTTTTCCTAGACACTTAGTATAATTTATTGCATTGGAGTCCCAAGGAAATAATCCACATGCTTTAAAGCCGTTTGATATAGTTGTTGCATCAAGTTTTTCACTGCCGTCTACAAAATAGGAGCAAAATCTTCCTTTCGTAGTTTCATGAATGAATGATTTTTTCTCCAGTGCAAAACCCCATAACGCCAAAGATTTTTTAAGGGTCTGAAACTGGCAACATTGGGGGGTTGAAAAATTCGAGTGGAGTTGGGATCTAGGGCTATTAGGACTATCTCCAGCGTGTTTTGTGTCCATCAACAAATAATTTTACTGGAAACGCAACTCCAGATTTGATAAGGCTGGGATGCAAGACAAATTCAAGGTAAAATAAAAAAGTTTCGGATTTCATCCAGCCATTATCAGTTAACGGATATGTCCATCCTTCTGGAACACTGTCCTTCACCGATTGTGGAAGTCTCTTGTTTGGGAATATGATCATCGGCGGTGTTATTGTACCCAATGCTGAGACGGTGCACATCACAGTAAGATTCTGTTTCGCATCTCCTATATCTACTTTGTAAACGTTCTTGGAGCCTTTTAGAGCAACGACTTGTCCAAGTTTTGGCCCATAATAAAAGTTTGTTTCATCGTCATTAAAAATTCTGCTGGGATCCTTCATGATGTCGATATCTGTGAATCAGTTTTTAATATCGCTTTCCGCTACATTTGCTGAAGCTGAAGTAACCGCCTCTGCAGTTCGATTTGCTAATTCAGGATGCCTTTAAAAAATGGTTGAACCATTTATCGCCTGGTAAATTATTTTTGAATGGTGTTCTTTTATCAGTTTGATTTAGAAATGTTTGAACAGATGTTTGAATGTCAATTTTACGCCTTGGGAAACCTTTGCACTGACTATCAATAATCCATTTTATTTAAATGAATCTCCTCCACTGTCAAGTATGTAGACGGATCTTTTTTTATTTTTTTTGAATTTTTTACTTTAAGTCTGAACTGTAGGGTTGCCCCATACTTTCGAGATGTTGCCTTTTTTGATTCTCCTGATCGAATTTCTTCAAGAGCTTTTTGAACAATTTCCTCGCTATATCTGGTGGAGCCATTGGGGGCGATTGTGTTTTCGTTTTGGAGTCATATTAATAAAAAAAGAAAAGAACCTATAAAACCTCTATACTTAGGTATCTAAGTTTTTTCTTGATGAAATACCCTATATTTTATAGACGCCACTAAAAAGCACTCGATTCCCGGCGGTGATCGTGTATGTTCGGAGAAAAATTCGATTCCCGCGTTTGTTAGTTGTTTACTTTCGTAAAAAAGCTTCCACTAATATGATCAATTATTGCAATTATACTGAACTTGTTTCTTTGTGAAATATTGACCATATTATTGCTTATAGTGTTTTAAAATAATACATGAAAAGCTGTATTAATTCCAATTCAGCGATTTTAGCTGTAAAGATCCTACTTGAGTAGGTCCTACTCAAAACTATCAGAATCAGGACCAAACTATCAACAAAAATTTGTGCCACTTATGCAGTAAAATGTTTTCTTCCATTTCAGCTAAGAACAAACATATTAAACTTATTCATAAGCAGCAGCTCCCAGATAACCCAAAGTCACATATTTCTTGTCCCTTATGCAAAGAGACTAAGTATTCTTATGAGACTTATCAAAGACTTGAAGCTCATTTACAGGTTAAGTCATGATATCAAAATAGAGTCCTCAACTTTCCATTTTTCCAGTGAAGAAAGATTTGAGGAATGGTTAAGAGAGCAGAAAATAAGCACAAACTATGCACTTGTTCGCACAAGGAAAATTGAAGACAAGATTGAAAAAGTATATTGTTGCAATCGAAGCGATTTTAGAGGTAATTTGTAGCAATTTCAATTGTTCATTATGTTGTGTGAGCAACGGAAGGGAAGCAGTTCTGTTCAATGATTTTCTGCTAGCCATAGTCTAGAAATTAAAACATTTGTTAATGAGAAGACGACTGAAAATCAACAAGTAGCAGTACAATGATTGAACAAGCAATCAACAAGAGAAGTTGAAAGTGTATCAAACTTTTTAAGATCTTTAAATGATAAAACTTATGATAAGTAAGTTATCTTTTTGTAAAATTATATGAGATATATTAACATATACCTGTAAATGTCTAGGTGCATGCGACAACTGACATCAATGATGGAACGGATAAATAAGAGAAATACAAGTAAACGAAAAATGGACAAACAAGTTTATTTTCCATCAAAGAAGAAGGAGCAGTAAATAAAAATAATTAATTGTATATTTTTTTCTATTTATCAGTATTTTTTATATAATAGTAGGTATATTTTTATAGGTTTAACTATATAAGGATGTATATGTGTATTATAATTTTGTATGTAAGTTTTAGACAAATATTTGAAAAACATTACCTATCTCATAAGTTTCTTGCAGTTTCTTCTTATGAGTATTAATCGAAACTGCGAATTGTAAATTAGTATTTTAGCATAAAATAATTAAGTTTCTTTTCAAATCAGTCATATACATGTCTTTGCAGCATTTATAAAATAAAACTTGTTAATATATGATACATTTATATAACAGTATAACTAATTAAATCCATTGTGTTTTCACTTACCAAAATTACCTCTCTACCTAGGTATGAAAGTTATTTAAAAAAATAGGTACTTATTTCAAAAAGATTAATAACATTTATATATTTAAGATTAACATTAAAGTACAATACTACAATATTTTATAAATTATGTTTTCCTTTTATTTATTTTTTCTAAAACACTTTCTCAAAAATAAACTATAGTAATTTTAAATAATATCCAAAATCAAATAAATCCATGTCCGCCCAAAGAAATTTTTAAAAATATTTATTCAAAAAAAAGTAATTCAATTTCCATTTCATTGGATCGTTTAACCAAATTTTCTTGTTTGCATACTTTATTTATATTTAATTTATTTAAAGAATCAATAATTATTATTATTCCAGAAACGCTATTTTTTATTTTAATTTAATTATTATTCCATTAATTATTATTTACATTAATTATTCTTATTGCCAGAAACCGTTGCTTCTAGCAGCAAACATTGCTCTTTTGTTGGTTACCCGCCCTTCACATAATATTTAAATATCCGAATGGGACAGTCGGAGATCGGGTGTTTTTTAATGGCGTCTATATTTTATATGCTATATTTTTTAATTATAAACACCGCAGATGTAACATGGATCAAGTTCCCTTATTACATCTGTTTAGATACATAACATTTTAGGAATTTTTTTTGTGGGTATAACAAATGCCATTATTTTATTCATATTTTTTTTAAAATGTAAATAAAACCCTGTATGAAAACACAGTCAAATAATTCTTGGTTTAAAAAATATACAAGTTGTTTAATAATTGAGAGTCTATAATACAGGGAGTGTTTGATTTTGAGAAAAAAAGTTAATAGGAATATATATCGTAAGCCTCAAATTTAAAAAATAATCTTTAAAAAATTTTAAAAATGATACCTGGTGAATTTAACAAAAAAAATTTAAGTTTTAAGACGAAACTCATTGCTTGAGATGAGCAAATAAAAAAATGGAATAGGGTGCCAATAATTGGAAGAATATTATTAGCAGCAAAATCCAATAATTGGCAGCATAGGTGCCAACCACTGGCAATATAACATTTTTCTCTGCCTATCATTGTCACCCTATAAATTTTAATTTATATTGAAAAATATGTATTTTTTTTAACGAAAAATAATTTTAAATATAGTTAACAATATCACCAATAAGAAAAATAACTATTTAGTTAAGAAGTCATAAAGTTTTCACGTTAGTTATGAGTACCAAACCCTTAATAAAATCATAAATTCCTACCTTGTTTCAGTTTCACTCACGACACGTCAAATTCGATTCGCAATTTTACTTAAACTTAAGGAATAATAATACCGCGTTGGCGGTTCACTAGTCTCGGCGATGTTGCCAAAATTACCTTAATTAATAAGTTGACGATAATATTGTCAGATTAGAAGTAAATATCAGAAGTGCCAACGATTAGGTGTTTTACTCTATATCCTTTTTTTATTTTTGGTGAAATTTTCAATTAATATTAGTTAACAGAGTTTTTTTTTCATGTTTTATTATAACTGAAAGTAGATCAAGAAAGTCTGCGGTTGCTCAACAGAATATTTAAATTTTTTTAAGTCTTACAAAATTTATGTTAAAAGTTTTCATCAGACAGTGTATTGGACAAAGATAAATGAATGAGCAGACTAGTGTATTAGAGAGGATTAAATGGGTGATTCAATAAAATATATCATCACAATTTATCATTTTCACTTTTTCTCCTAAAGTAAATGTTTTTCCACTCGAGGGCCACTATAAACTATTTTATGTTTTATACTGTAATTTTTACATGATTTCTCTGGGCGTAATCGCTTTGTCTTGCACGTTGTTATTGACATAAGTCTGTCTCTTTACTACACTATTACATAATAATAATAATAATAAATTAATAATAATAATTTATTTATTTAGCTTGAGCTACAAAAGGTAATACATAATATAATACATATTTAAAAAAAAAAACTTAAAAATTGAAATCAATACAAATAAAAAAATGCAAATTTAAATGACATAAGTCCCATTTAAATGACATTAATATTTCTCACTGTTATTTGAAAATAAAAGGAAATTAATGGTAGTTTGACATTCAGAACAGGCTTTTAAGCTTTTTAAAATAAATATCTGCAAAAACGTGGTTTCCACCGTTACCAAATTGAATCAAAATTTAGGAAACACGGTCATGTAAGAACTTTATCGAAAGGAAAATCTCCAAAATCATCCGAAGATGCTGCGCTAAATTTTCTATTAGAAACAGAGATTAATGTCCATGTTGCGATTAATACAATTTCTAGGAATTGAAATTTATCAGTAGGCCAGAATACTACGTGTAAATACATATCATCCTGATAAAGTACAACTGATACATGAATTGTTAGAAGACGATTCTGACCGTTAAGTGCAGTTTTCTAAGGCTATCAATATCAATAAATATTTCTTTTGAAATATTATTTTTTCTGATTCTACCTTTACTTTAAACGGAGACGTTACCAGGCAAAATTGCAGATATTAGGCAACCCAAGAATACAACATACAGCGTTCTCAAAAAATTAATGTGTGGCCAGATGTTCGATGTCTCAAATCGAATTATTAAACCCTTTTTTTAAAGAAACATTAAACGAAAAGTTAATCCTGATCGACAAGAGGCTGACTTACCTAGTAACAAGATACAACTTCAACAAGACACACACTTTTAAATTGAAAAAAAAGTGTGTGCTTGTACAAAATGGCATACATATACAGAAAACACAAAAAGTCTCACATACAGAAAATTTATAAATCAAATTTAAGCCTTAAATAGAATAACGAAAATAAAACAAAATATGAGTTAAAATTGTAAAATAAAAATAAAATAAATACACGTACAAACTGCAACTACACAAACAAGGGTAATAAGAATAAAACGGTAAAAGAAAGTATGAATAAATAAAACTAAAAATTACTGTTTAAAAATGTATAAATAAAATGAAACTAAGAGTAAAATGTTAACATGTATAAAAAATTATTCTCTATATATTCTCTCAAAAATATGCTAGTTACCTTACTAAATGATCAAAACCTCAATTTATTCAACCCTATTTTTCAGGTTGTCAGATACTTAAATGGGTTTTATTAATTTCTCGGATATTTCGGCATTGTATGGCCATCACCATCAACTTTAACCCAAAAATTTCCCTTCATTTAATTTAGATGCATCCGTCTTAATTTTACACCTTACTAAAACCATTAATTTAACTTCTTTATAAAATTAATATAACATAATATAACAAAGTTTAAAGTAACAAAAAAAAAAACGAAACAAATTCGACGTTGCACAAAGTGAGACAAAGAAAGCGGTTTCATTAAGGTTCGCCCATAAAACGTTTAATCTTGGCAACGTAATAATAAAACTAAAAAGCTGCTCAGCGATGTATTATAATACTATATAAGAGTTATAAAGTTTATTTGGTATAAAAGTTTATTTTAACGATGAGCTAAGGGATAATAACAGTGTTTAATAGATTTTAAGAAAATTATGGTAAAAGGTACTAGCTTAAAAAAAATCGTAGATCCTATCATTAGCCGAGATCTCGCATTTTTTAAGTACGAGCACTTCATCTAAAACATTTGCAAGAAATTACTTTATATGCTTGGAATATGCCGAAAAATTCAATTCATCAATAGAACATTAATTTGAGCAATTTTTAGAAAATTTATATAATTTATAATTTAGTAGGTGAAACAAAAAAATTGCAATAATTATTAAAACAGGAGCAACCATTGTTTATTGAGCACATTTAAGCAGTGGATAAATAAATAAAAAGCAAGGTGTTACATAATATGCAATCAAAATAAATAACAAAAGTCGCCATGCATATAACATAATCCCAAACGAAACGCAGCCCTTTTTTTTAATTGAAAAATTCCATTTCTCCGTTGGTATGTGCTCATTTTGCGAGAAAAAAAATCCCATTTGTAGGTTCAAAAGCGTGTATCTCGACAGAACGTCGAGTGTTTTAAGAGGTGAGAGTGATTGGTAATTTTTGAACAAAATCTCGCATTTCGCTTCCGATTTTAGATTAATAACGGATTTTGATTAAAAGTTCGTGATAGAAAAGTGGTTTGGCAACGTTAACCAAAAATAATAAAAAAATTAGACATTTTGTGAAAAACTTCTTAGTCGATTGTCACCCTGTCGGAATTTAGGTAATAAATAAACATTTGATCAGTAGCGGTTTAATAAATTTAAATGGAAAATCTGTGTATGAATTTCAAATGTGTAGGTGATGTAGTTTTTAAATTATGACCAGTGTTTTGAATTCTCATAATAATAATTTTATAATTTTTTAATTAATTTAAAAAAATATTTTTTTCAGAAAACGCGAAAACAGGTATCCAATCAATTTAAATGAAGAATCTGTGTACAAATTGTCAAATGTCTCGGTTTAGTAGTTTTTGAGTTATGGACAGTTTTTGTTATTTTCTACAAATAAAATCATCCTAAAAAAAATGATTTTTTTTTAAATTTAATCATACCAATTTAAATTGAAAATCTGTATATGAATTTTCAAGAAGAAACATAAAAAAACGACCTTAAGTGTTATAGTTAAACATATATAAAATATGACCCAAATTATTCGGAGAGAAATAAATGATTATTATACCTACCTGTCGTCAAATTCTTGGAATAAAATTAGGCAAATTTTATTTTTTAATCCCTAAGATATTAAGGGATTTTTTTTTTAGTTCTACCCTTAGATTACAAAAGTAATTTTTTATATAATGTTCCAGATATATAGAGTAATTTTTTTAAATATTTAAAGTCATTTGTCATCAAATCCAGGTATATGCAGTAATTTTCCGTTTAATGGTGTAAAAATCATAGTTTATTACTTACAAGCATTGAAAGTAAATTCAAGAAATCCTAGTATATGAAAATCCAGATATATCGAGTAATTTTCCATTAGGTTCCAAGCATTGGAAGTCATTCCTTTAATGATAATTTTAGATTATTAATTGGACCTTTGGACTTTTTTTAACGTAATTTTTTATTTAATCCAGTTTCCAGCACTTCAATATCATTATTTTTTCAAATTATTTCTGTATTCTTAGACTTTACCATTTTCTATTGCATCGTTTTATTCCGGGCTTCTAAATTAAAATTTTAGGTCTTCTAAACATGTGAGAACATTTTTTTAATTTTAGTGCGTGTATTTTATATTATGCAAATACAAACAAATATAATACAATGCTTGTAAGATCTGAAAATTTAATTTATAAACCTGGAGTGAATTGAAGCAACTTTTTAAAATATCCGAAGGCCATAAAAAGGTTACTTAAAGTACCTAGTTACTCAATAAATAAACGTACTATAGAAATAATTACATGAAAAATTGTTTCAAATACCTGAATGACGTCAAATACCTGGAATAAAAGAACAAATTACTTTAAATGCCCCGAAGACGTAAACATTGAAGTTAATTGAAGTTTTTATATATTACTAATATTATTATTATTATTATTATTATTATTATTATTATTATTGGTTATTATTATTATTATAAATGGTCAAACATATTTCATTGAACCACCAACAGTCCAGAATACCTTGACACAATTTAATTTATTTTATTTTATTTTATTTTAATTACACCACTCCACAGAAGAAATTCCAATTATTGAGTGGGGGAAAAAAATACAATATTATACAAATTACAATCCAAAACTAGAGAAAAAAAAAAGAATACATTATTAATAGCAATAGTTTCCTACAATATTATACAATACTTGAATAAAAAATAATTTTGTTTATGTCTACTATCTAGGAAAAGTGTACTCTTTTAATTTCGGACAAACTGCAGTCGAATATGTCACATTGATCCTGAACAGAACTAAAAGTGCCACATGCTCTACGCATTGGAGAATATTTACAAATATTCGTTCTAGGTCTAGATAGGTAAAATGGGTCAGAATTTCTAGATGATATGCGGGGCACATGAAGATTTACATGTCGTAAAAAGTCTGACGAATCAATTTTATTATTAAGAAGTTTAAATAAAAATTTCAGATCAGCAGATTTTCGCCTCTCCTCAAGACTACTAAAGGAGTACCTTTCTAGTATGCGTTGATGTGAAAAACCAATTTCTGGGTACACTCCGTCACATTTATATGAAAGGAACTTTAGGAATTTACGCTGAACATTTTCTAGTTTATGTATATGATTAAAAAATATAATAAAGTTTCGATGAATAAAATAAAGGAAGAAGGGGAGAGTGACATCTCTAAGCAGGTTCTTTGCGATCTTGCTTATGTTGTGGGTGATCGTCTTTTGGATATTATCAATACATCCTTAAGTACTGGGGTTTTTCCGCAACCCTGGAAACTTTCTCTCGTTGTTCCTGTTCCAAAAGTGCAAAACACTAAATTGTGTAATGAATTTCGGCCAATTAACACCGTGCCTATTTATGAGAAGCTCCTTGAAGTATGTGTTTACAGCTACTCGAACATTGTAATATAAATAAAATAGTTGTACCTAATCAATCGGGGTTCCGTAAGAATCATTCATGTCAGTCTGTCATTATTAATATAGTTGATAATTTTCTCAGGGCCCCTGACTCTGATAATCTAGTACTTGCTGTGTTTTTGAATTGTGGAAAGTTTTAATTTTTTTAAAGAACGAAGATTTTTTTTCAAAATTAATTTTTTTTTTGAAAATCGCTGTAAAAAGGTAGGAAAGTAGGTGTCGAATTAGTTTAAAAAAGGAAAATCTGTATACACATTTTCAAATGTGTAAATTAAGCAGTTTTTGAGTTATGGATAGTTTCCTGAATTTTTATGAAATAAAATAATCCTAAAAAAAATATTTTTTTTACAAATTTTAAATTTTTTTAAAACACACTGAAATAGGTGTCCAATTAATTCAAATGAAAAATCCGTTTTACAGAGTGTCTATTTCATGTAAAAGGAAAAATCAGTAGTGACAAGAATTTTTCTATTAAAAAATTACTCCATTGACAACGTTTTACTTTGAATCCCTCCCATATATCAGAACTAACTTCTATCCATTTTCTCTTGAGACCAACCAATTAAAACAAAATAATCATACATAAGTTTTCTTAATTATTTATATCCCTTCAAGCACGTAACACTTTTTTCAAGTTTCTTTTAGGTATTTTTACCCAGGCATTAAAAATCGTAATCTTAGACTTCAAATGTATTTTTATTATTTCCTGTTGCATCATTGTATCCAATCCTGTAAATTTAATTTTTAGTTCTTCCAAGCATGTGAGAACATTTTAGTGCAGGTATTTTAATTAACGTGAACCTATTTCAAATATTTGAAATAATATTCAAGGCATTTGACATTCCAGAAATAAAATGATAAATTGTAATAAAATTGAACACTATTTTTAAAATTTAGAATAGGTACAACTTACTTAAAATGCCTGTATAGTAAAGTTTAAAAAAATCACCTCCAATGCTTGTAAGATCAGAACAATTTAATTTATAAGCCTGAAGTGAATTGAAGCATGATTTAAAAAAATTCGAAGTGTATTAAAAATTACATAAATGTATTTAATTACTCAATTAATAAACATACTATAGAAATAATTATATGAAAAATTATTTAAATACATAAATGGTGGAGTCAAATGTCTGGAATAGAAAAAACAATTACTTTAAATGCCCTGAAGACGTAAACATTGTCAATTGCAGTTAATTGAAGTTTTTGAATATTACTATTAATATTGTTATTAAAAAAATTAAAGATTATAAAATGATAATCTTTAAATGTATCAGTTAAATAGATTTTGAGTTATGGATAGTTGCTGATATTTTTCTTAAATAAAATCATCCTAAAAAATATTTTTTTTACAAAATTTTAATTTTTTTTAAACACGAAATTTTTTTTCTCAAAATTGAAGTTTTTTTTTGAAAATCGCTGTAAATAGGTGTCGAATTAATTTAAAAAAGGAAAATCTGTATACAAATTTCTAATTTTTTCAAAAAATGTGTAAATTTAGCAGCTTTTAAGTTATGAATAGTTTTCAGAATTTTTATGATTAAAAACTAAACAAAACAAAATATCTAAACAATAAACAAAAAATCCTAAACAATATATTTTTTTTTACAAAATATTTATTTAAAAACGCTGAAATAGGTGTCCAATTAATTCAAATGAAGAATCCGTATTACACGATTTTGTATTACAGAGTGTTTATCTCATGTACAAGGAAAAAAAACAGTAGCGACAAGAATTTTTCTATTAAAAAATTACTCCATTGACTTCCAACATTTTACTTTAAATCCCTTCTCATCACAACTATCATATCATATCACAACTAACTTCTATCCATTTTCTCTTGAGACCAACCAATTAAAACAAAATAATCATACATAAGTCTTTTTAATTATTTATATCCCTTTACTCTCTCTCTCCTTCTCCCACCCACCTTAGGCCCCCATGCCGACATTCATTAAACTCCTCGCTTTTATGCATGTCAGAGGTTCATTGTGAAAGATACTATCTTAACAGGGAGTTAAGAGACAAAGGGCCCAAAATTCAAAAGACCTCCCCATGCTGATATCACACACTTTGCATTAGTGTGAGTACATGTTTTTGGGTAAATTGGACCCTTATATTGATACAGAAACTGCAAAAGGGGGCTTAGGAACTTATCGTCTTATTTTTTAACAGATTACTTAGGCCTCCATAGTTTAACCAACAAAAAAATTGTGTAGTTCTGCCTTATTTTTACTCGCATTTATAATATTTCTTGTACTGCGATAAGGCAAATAAATCAATGTTTCCATACTACATGAATCAGCTCTAAAACGAATCTTTCATGACTTTGGAACTTGATGGACTCATTGTCATCATTAATAAATACTATATGTTTCTTACCTAAAACAGTAATAGAACTGGATACGGTCATAGAAAGCAACCAAGCCAATCCTATTCTCAGTACCACGGTTCTCGTGGTGGTGCTATGTCTAGTCTTCAATGGGTTTCTAATGCCCAAGTACCTGCCGAGGCTTATGAAGCACATGTGCATAATTGAAGCCGAACAGGCCAAAACGTCACAGGTAGCGTACACGTTACACCATATCAAACCAAAAGGCCATTCACCTAAAAAAAGAAACAAAAAAGCATTTACTTGTCGAATAAAATAAAAAACTTGATAGTGAAGAAATAGTCCTCCATTTATTTATTAAAGATCTAGTTACTTAAAATTCCCTACATGTATGAAATTAAAAAAAAAACAATAATAATAAATAGAGGGTTTTTTAACATGGAATCAAACCCTGGGGCGTATATCCAGTACCAATTTTAAACCTTTTATCCTCTGATGATGGACACCGCTGTGTCCGAAACATGTAGAGAATTTTAAATAACTAAATGTTTAATAAATAAGTAAAGGGAGACTGCAGAATAGGCTAATAAGATAACTAAGATAATATTTGATGTGTTCTATATTTTATATCCTAAATTTTCACATTTAGAATTTATTTTTATTTAACATCCTTGATTATGGTGCATTTGTTTATTGGAATGTATAATTGTGCGTCATCTGCAAATTGTTGTAGTTTTATTTTTTTTACTTTTTAAACAATGTTTTATACATTTATAAAAAAGAAAATTGGTGATAGCACAGAACCCTGGGGAGATATTTAAGATTTTAAGAAAAATGGACACTTGCCTACCTTCTTTGGACTTAATTTTGTTTAAATTGTTTTACTTTGTCCTTTTATTTTTATTTTTATACTTTTTAGTATAGTTTTAAATTTTATATTGTTAATTTTAAGTTGTATTTTCTCGAATCTTGCCTTGTTACCATATATGTAGCAAATATACTCAATAAACATATTATTATAGTTATAGATGCCATTCTAGCGAAATGATGAATTCTATTGTTTATAAATAGTTAATCGAATTTAATAAGTTGCCAAATAATATTAAGGAATGTAGTTATATAGGAGAATTTAAACGGTTGTTAGGAGGGTTCTAATTTTAATATTTATGTGGTTTACCGTTGTATTTTACTCTTTTATTATTTATTCGCTTACTTTTATATTTACTAGTTTTATCAAGATATTGTAAATATGTTTTTAGAAATTATAATATATATTATTGTACTTGTATGTAGCAATATGCTAAATAAATAAACATTATTATTTTTTTAAACTACCATTAAATTTTTTTATGTTTTTTTTAAATTAAGGTTTATTATAAAGGACGTAAGATTTTAATAATCACTTCTAAGATTCGATTTAAAAATGAGTACAAGAATAAAGAAAGCATTTTATTTAATTTTTTTCCAGTGTTAAAAACTAAAAAATTCAAGGAAAGTCATTACAGTTAATAAATAAAAAATATATAACAAGGACAAGTAATAGGAAATATAAATGCTCGAAAAAAATATAGAATTTTAAAAAAATCGTCAAGGGGTTATAAGAAAGAAATTTTAAATAAATACGGATTTTTAAGTAATTTATTTATTTATTTTTAGCAATACATCCCAACAGTATAAACCATTTACAGAGCCAAGGGTTACAATAATGTTTTAACAATTTTTAAGATATAAGAAATACATACATAAATTAAAACTAAAATATTCTCCGCGACATCATAGTATAAACTATATTTTAACAATTTATAGCAACAATCTTAAGCTTCCTATATAAAAATAAGGAACCACAAATTATAAACCCCAAACAAAATAAATACTCTTATACCTAAATCTCAAAGAGAGAAAAAAAAAGTAATGAAGTAATATAAAGTAATAAATTGTTTAACTTTCAATTTTATATGGTTCTTTTTAAAATAATGATTAATACAAACTTATTATAATCAAAAAAAAGAAATACGTAAAGAGCATAACAAATTAATAAAATAAATTCCTAAGAAAAATAAAAAAAATCTTATTCAAAAAGGGTTTATAAGAAATTTAGTAAAAAAGAAAAATAGCTGCTGAAAAAAATATACAGGGTGTCTAAGATAAGGATTTTGCCAAAGTTGCGTACTTTGAAGCGTATTTAAATGCCGTTGAGAAAATTCAAAAATTTTCATAAGCTTCCGAGACATTGGGAAAAAACGGAATTGCCAAAATCGATTTTATTTTTTTCTGACCTTATTTTAAGAGATATAGAAAAACTAACAACACATTTGTATTGGTATTTTTTGAGAGCTACATGATGGCATTTTTCGATTTTGTATCCGACGTTTCGTTTTTGAGAAACCATCATCAACTTTATTTTTTTATATGGCCTGAAAAAAAAGTATTCCCTATCAAAATCCTAATGTTACTTTTAGACTTTTATTATTAGACTTGAACATTTGGGTTTTTTTGTTAAATTAAGACAATTGTAATAACATTTATCATCCCCTATTCAAAAAGGGTTTATAAGAAATTTAGTAAAAAAGAAAAATAGTTGCTGAAAAAAGTATACAGGGTGTCCAAGTGGCGTACTTTGAAGCGTATTTAAATGCCGTTGAAAACATTCAAAAATTTTCATAACCTGCCGAGATATTAGGAAAAAACAAAAATTTGCCAAAATCGATTTTATTTTTTCTGACCTTATTTTAAAAGATATAAAAAAACTAGCAACACTTTTTTATTGGCATTTTTTGAGAGCTACATAATGGCATTTTTCGATTTTGTATCAGACGTTTCGTTTTTGAGAAACCATCATCAACTTTATTTTTTTATATGGTCCGAAAAAAAAGTATAACCTGTATTTTATTTAGTTTTTTATTACAAATTCAACAATGTATCACTTGTCACATTTTTTTTCCATTAAATGCAAGAATAAATGCGATTTTTCTATTTTTTTTTTATATTTTAAAATAGGCTTTTTAAGAAAAAGTGTTGTTAGTTTTTTTATATCGTTTAACTTTTAGCGGCGCCTAATTTAGTTGGTAAAAAAATACCTAGTGGAGCCAAAATATTTTTTTATGAATTTTTATATTTTTTGTAAAATTGTAGTAATTTAATACATCAGTGGAACATATTGTGGATCACCGCGACATAAAATAAAAAAACTAAGAGTAAGATAACAAATTTATTTAAAAACTCATACAAACTTGGGTACAAAAAATATATTGCATGATAACTTTGGAAACACTCTTTACGTTTTCCCAAGACAAGGGACTTTACATATAGAACATACCCTTTCCGTCCTTACTGGGTTAGCCTTAGTGCTACAAAGCGCACATCTTCTTCTGGTACTCCTTATTGGTTGATGAGCGGATGACTGCTGTCCTATCTCTAAGGGTACGTAAGGTTTGTATTTTTTTATTTCAACATCTGATGGTGCAACAAAATTTATCTTTCGATTTACAAGCGTTTCTGAGATTAAGCCGTTTCTGACACTTCGTCTAAAATCTATAGCAGACATTTTTGGTAACTCTAACCTATTATAAATAATATTGAAATTTACAATTGATGCATCTAATAAGTAAAAAAATATTGGATGCCACCACTTTTTACTGCGACGGTCAATCTTGTAGTTAGAAAGTCTTTGGCCAAATATGTCGACTCCATTCATATTACAATTGTAATCGATTATAGATTAAGGACATGGAATTTCAGTAATTTGTCCACGTCTTTCTTTTCTTTTTACTGTTCCTACATCTTCTGGATGATGAAAATTTGATAACATGTGAACACACCGACGGTCTTTCCATTTTGCAGCTAACAATCCGGTACTGCTTGTAAACCATTGCACATCACCGCGTTTCAAATTCTTGTCTGGTTTAAATTTTGGCATATGACGACGATTAACATTTTTCGGTTCCAACAGCATGGATTTTTCTTTCTTTCAATTGTTGAAATAGATCGACGCTAGTAAAAAAATTATCAACATATAACACATGGTCTTTATTTTCTAAGTGTTTTATCAAATTTGTAACGACTCTTGAACCAAGGCACTTTTCTATCTCACCAGTAGGTGATTTTCCAGTGTACAAATCAAATTTTAGGCAATAACCAGATTTAACATCCACATCTTATACCCCCTTTTGATTGGTTTTTTTGGCATGTACTGCTTAAGGCTTCTACGACCCTTAAATTTAATAATTGACTCATCAACTACAACTACTTGATTAGGAATTAGGCATTTTTCAAAATTATAAGTCATAGGGCGAATTTTATAGAGCTTATCGTCTGGGGAAGATTTTGGAGGCATCAGAAAATTATTATTCAGATGGAAATGACTCAAGAGCCATCCAAATCTTTTTTGGGTCATTACTGAGCCGATAAAAGCATCATGCAATTCGGGAGCAGTTGACCAATAATACTTATAGCTGGGACTACGTTTGTTGTTTACTCATACAAACTTGGGTACTAAAAATTACGTTGCATGATAACTTTGGAAACACTCTTTACGTTGAGCAGTTGACCAATAATCCTTATAGCTGGGACTACGTTTGATACCCATTAACAAATTTATGCCTAGAAAAAAGCATTAATTTCATACTGATTTGTAGGGACATAGCTTCCCAGTTGAAAGTTTTTCCTGCTCGGCATAAACATTTGTTTGTTACACTAAAGTATCAATAAATTTCTTAATAATAAACAGTTCAAAAATCATCTACGGTGTTGGATCATTAATGTATTTGATAAACTGAGGAATTCCAGAAGGTTCGGTAAATTGAGGAAGAGGATCAGGTCTATGAACAAACAGGAATTTTACCTTTTGACCACTGTTGTTGCAGTTCGGAAAGGGGGATATTATCACTTAGATCTTCCTCCTCAGAAACCGGCAGATCTTCTTCCATATCTGTAATAACTGTAGGAACTTAAGTTTCGTCCTCTATATCGGAGGAGTCCATATAAATTTCTGACTCAGACCCCGAAGGCAGTGTATCGACATAAAATGTATCGATTTGTGTGTTGACTTCATCGTAAGTCAAACCTCCTACCGTCTTAAATGGCAATGGCTCCATAACTTCAAGAAAATATTGTATAGGTATTTTATAATTAGTGAAACTCAATGGAGCGGTGGTAGTAAAAAAGGACCACATAAAAACAATGTTTTTTTACAACATACTAATAAATATATGTAAATTAAATATCTATACTTACTCGAATGATGTAAGCTATCACTTTTTGCAGGATCTAATAGTATTTATCAATTTAGACACAAATAACTAACTTTTGTTTATTTTAACCTCAAATTTAATTCGTAACAGGTGTTTCATCAATGCTGCTATCCACCGAATAAGAAATCTAATCGCCAAAATAAAAAAAATGTCCACGGAGCGAGCTCCAATAGGTGGTTTAAATTTTGTGCTTCGGCAGCGCATTGCAAAGCAACATCAAAATATGGTCTATTTTTTGAACCAACGAGCCTTTAAACCATTAGTCAGGTTGGTTTAAATTTTTGACCATGAATACTTAAAGAGTTAAAATAAGGTCAGAAAAAAATAAAATCGATTTTGGCAAATTTCGGTTCCTTCCCAATATCTCTGCAGGCCATGATAATTTTTGAATTTTCTAAACGGCATTATATACGCTTAAATACGCTTCAAAGTACGCAACTTTTTTCTAATTCAACCTAAGCTGTAACTTCAAAAGGTACTGAAATCCCCATGCTTATCTTGGACATCCTATATATTAAAAAATTCTCCGGAATTTAGAGTGAAAATAAGCTTTTGGAAATTTTATCTTTTTTTATATTAGACCTTATTGGACTTTATAGTTAGGACCTTGAAGTTTAATAATCAATCATCAATATGAATCTTAGGAAAACCTTGATTCTTATTTTAAAATCAAAATCCTAAGTTTTTTTTTGTTAAATTAAGACAATTTTAATAACATCAATCATCCCCTAACTCTCTAAAACTACATTACTTTTAACTGCTTTCCCTAATGCCTCTAAGATAACAAATTTAAGCAATTAAGAAAAAAAATGTAAGAATCGCTCCAATTTTCTTAAGAACTTTCCTTTTACCACGCGGGAATTAAAAGATAAAACAAAATTCGCCCTTTTCTTTCTCTCTCTCTCGATTTTACCTTTCATTTATAAACGAAGAATTTTTTCTTCTATTTTTTTTAGGCTCATATTAATCCGATAAGGACGGTTTGAAATGCAGGATATCTCCTCTTATCCAAAAAGCCCCGGGGTTGAACGTTCCCTTTGTTTTCCTTAAATGTCCTTTTTTAATATAATTTTTTTTGGGAAATTTAATTTTTCATGCCTTTGACTCGAAATGTCTTGAAAAAACATATTTTACGGGGTGAATATCTTGTTATTTGATCCTAAGAGAAGGGTAATTAAATAGGCTTTTGGAACATAGAGAAGGAGAGAAAGAAAACGAGATTTCTTAACTATATGTAGTAATCCAAGATTATTCAAAGGGAGGCAAAAAAGTTGCGGTAAAGTGTACAATAAAACATATAACAAATATACATAAAACATTTATTTTTCTTATTAATTTTCATGGTTTTCTTAGGTCTAAAACGGGGTTTCCTAACAATTTTTTTAGTGCAAATAGGACCTATTCATTACCGTTTTTTCCTTAGCCAAAAATCGAGGTCCAATTACTCATTTAGCAGCTCCACTTTCCGAACTATTACTCAAATATAATAAATCCGGCCGAGTAATTGGACCTGCTTATTCTAGCGCAAACCTTTCGGCAACATTCTATATTAGACAAATAAATTACTCCCTACAACTGAATTTATAGTCCAAGGTTATCTTATAAATTCCATAGTTACATGCGATTTATATATGTACGTGCGGCAGTCTCTTAAATATGAATGGATTTCGATCGGTTTTTGTTTTGGACGGAATTCAAATTTACGTATCAACAAAAAAAAACGACTCTTGTACATTAATAAATTTTGGTCAGGTCAAGTTTTCAAAAAAAAATCATTTTTGAAAAGTGGTTGCTTATTGCACTTTAACATGCCTCAATCGTTACTCGATATAATTAAAATTGCTTAAGTTATAAATAAATTTCTTCATGAGTTAAAATTACACATAAATATAACCAGAAAATGAAATAAAATACAGTATCGCGGTACCAAAAGAGAAAATAATTTGCTTTAACTAATGTTGTTTTTCAAAGATAATTTTCAAATCCTCTCTCATTTTCCCATTGCTCGTTTATTGCAAATTGCAAGAGAATAAACTTGCTCATTGGCAAATTAACCACAAAAGGGAGTTTAATTGCAATAAACGAGGTTTCACTTCTATATAAGAAAAAATTGATAATTATTTATTGATCAGTTTTCATTAATATATTTTATTGGATTTTGCTGGAAACCAGTTAGACTTAATTGCAATAAAGATAGCCTCCAAGGAGTGTTACTACAATAAAATAAATATAGTTTATGTCAGAAAAAAACCAAGAAAATATTGAAGAAAAAAAAAGCACAGCTAGAAAAAAAAAACGTTTAAAAAAATACAGAAATTCAATTTGAACAGGCACAATTTATAATTAGTAAATTTTTTTAATTCCTCTGAATACCAAATAGTGTAGTCTTCATAGAACTCTTAATTATGTTAATAAATATGTCCTTAATATAAAATTTTAAGCATTAAGATTTGTTTATGAGAGCGATATTAGAGATATTAGAGAGGAAAACAAAAGGAGTATAAAATAAAAAATAAAGTTAAAGAAGAACAGGAGAAAAAAGAATGGAAAGAGAGAAGCTTGTAGGAACTCATAAATTCCGTTGATAAGAGAACTCATGTCGGAGGCAAAAACAATAATGAAGTGCAGAAGAAGAGGATGGAGAAGAAGATAGACAGAAATATGAAGAAGAGCTTCAGAAAAAAAAACTTCTTTAATTTATATTACAAGAAGAAAAAGAAGGATAAGAACAAGAATACAAAATGGAAGAGCAAGAATGAGAATGTCTTTGAAACAATTTAAATTAACATGAGACTAGAGATAAAAATATGAAAACAGACACTTATATTGAATACAGAATTAGATGAAAAATCAGAAAAAACACAAAAAGGAAAAGGAAGGATATAAATAAATAAGAGATGAAAAAAAATGCACTTCCTCATTTTTTCTATAGATTTTTTCAGCTTTCAAGACTAATATCTCTACTTTTAAAAGTTCTTGAGAAAAACTCTGAAACAGGTGTCCAATGAATTTTTTAGAGAAAACTCTGTTACAAATTTCACATCTTTAACTGTCCTGGTTTCAGAGATATGAGCACTTTGTCTTTAGGAATCCTAATTTTTTTATAATTTTTTTTTAATTCCAAGACTAGTATCTCTACTTTTAAAAGTTTTTCGAAAAAATCCTTAAATAAGTATCTGATAAATGTAGTCAAAGAATCTATGTTTTAAATTTCAGATGTCTTGTTCTCCTAGTTTCAGAGATATGAGTACTTTGTTCTTAGGAATTCTAATTTTTTTAAATATTTTTTTTAATTTCCAAGACTAATATTTCTACTTTTAAAGGTTTTTGGGACAAACTCTAAAATAGGTGTCCAATAAATTTGTTCGAAGAATCTATGTTTTAAATTTCAGATCTCTAGTTTGCCTAGTTTAAGAGATATGAGTACTTTGCCTTAAGAATCCTAATTTTTTTATAGATTTTTTTTAAATTCCATGAGTTTTTCGAAAAAATCCTTAAATGGGTATCTGATAAATGTATTCAAAGAATCTAAGTTTTAAATTTCAGATCTCTAGTTCTCCAAGTTTCAGAGATATGAGTACTTTGTCCTTAAGAGTCCTAATTTTTTTATAGATTTTTTTCAAATTTCATGAGTTTTTCGAAAAAATCCTTAAATGGGTATCTGATAAATGTATTCAAAGAATCTATGTCTTAAATTTCAGATCTCTAGTTTGCCTAGTTTAAGAGATATGAGTACTTTCTCCTTAAGAATCCTAATTTTTTTATAGATTTTTTTTTAATTCCATGAGTTTTTCGAAAAAATCCTTAAATGGGTATCTGATAAATGTATTCAAAGAATCTAAGTTTTAAATTTCAGATCTCTAGTTCTCCTAGTTTCAGAGATATGAGTACTTTGTCCTTAAGAATCCTAATTTTTTTATAGATTTTTTTTCAAATTTCATTCAACATTCAACATTGGTGTTCAACATCTATGTTTTAAATTTCAACATCTATGTTTTAAATTTCGGATTTCTGGTTCTCCTAGTTTCAGAGATATGCGTACTTGGTCCTTAGGAATACTAATTTTTTTATAGATTTTTTTTCAAATTTAAATACTAATATTTCTACTTTTTAAATATTTTGGGGAAAACTCTGAAATAGGTGTCACATAGATTTATAAGGAGAAGTTGTGTTCCAAACTTCACATCTCTAGCTCTCCTAGTTTCAGAAATATGAGTACTTTGTCCTTAGAAATCCTAATTTTTTTATAGATTTTTTTAAATTCCAAGACTAATATATCTAAAAATTCTTGAAAAGAACCCTAAGAATTAGAGTTAAGAGTTAGAGAATCCTAATTTTTTTAAAGATTTTTTTGTTCTAATTCCAGGACTAATAATTCTACTTTTAAAAATTAAAAAAAAAACCCTAAAATAAATATCTAAAAAATTTATTCAAAGAATCTATGTTTTAAATTTCAGATCTCTAGTTTGCCTAGTTTAAGAGATATGAGTACTTGGTCCTTAGGAATCCTAATGTTTTTATAGATTTTTTTTCAATTTCCAAGACTAATATCTCTACTTTTAAAAATTAAAAATAATTATAAAGGTGTCAAATGAATTTATAAGGAGAAGCTGTATTCCAAATTTTAGATCTCTAACTTTTTTAGTTTCAGAGATATGAGGACTTTGCCCTTAAGAATCCTAATTTTTTTATAGATTTTCTTTTCAAATTCCAAGACTAATGTTTCTACTTATAAAAGTTTTTCGAAAAAATCCTTAAATAGGTATCTGATAAATGTATTCAAAGAATCTATGTTTTAAATTTCAGATCTCCAGTTCTTCTAGTTTCAGAGACATGAGTACTTTGTCCTTAGAAATCCTAATTTTTTTAAAGTTTTTTTTAATTCCAAGACTAATATTTATACTTTTAAAAGTTTTTGGGAAAAACCTTGACATAGATATTCTTTGTCCTTAGGAAACCAAATTTTTTTTCTCAACTTTGAATATAAATATTACCATTTTTAAATGTTTTTAGAACATTTATAAGACATCTGAAAAAAATATCACGGACATACAATTTAAATACAATCTTAATAGTAAAAACCTTGACTAGCAAATAAGATATCTTAAACAATAATTAGGTTGTTTAAAAGTTGTAATAAAACTGATATCTAGAAAACCAGAGGTTACGCACCACCATAAAATCCCTCTCATTATCATAGTTTTATTTTGGTGAAAACTCAGTTTGGAATAAAAAGTAATCAAATGAATGACAAACTAACTAAAGATGCGACTCATTTGGTTAATATTAGTAACTACGAATACAAAGTTTCTTTCTGTAATATTCATGTAAAAGCAAAAAAGAATTTTGCTGCTTTCAAGAACATTGTAAGAACATTCTTTTTTACCAACGAGTCCCCTCTCAAACTATTTAAATATTAAAACTTTTTATCGTAATTACAACCGAAAATTTAAATCACGTATTTTATGTCATATATATCAAACGATGTTAATAAATAAAATTTAAATTCGCGGATGAATATTGGATGCGCATTAAATCCGTAACATGTCCCGACATAAAGTAAATTTAAATGAAAAATTACGCGCTTCAATGGTTTTTGGGCGCAGACAAAAAAAAAATTATGAAATTTATTTTATTAAAGAGACAAACAAAAGCCAATAAATTACGCTCGTATAAGACAACCGTGGGAGGGGGAGGGGGCAAATAACTCCCTTCACCCCCCGCGACATCGTCGAAACAAATTTGACTGGAAGGAACATTCTCATCGTAAATTTTGAAGGGCTTTAAGGGGCCATTTCAAACTAAGAAAAATGTCAAAAGGCCCTTTTATGAGGCGAAAAAAAGGTTGTGTTTCGAATGCTAATGGCCTTTAATATAAAAGGGCCTCATTTTCGAAAGTGGATTATTGTGGGGAGGTGTGTTAAAAGGGCTTTTGGGATTAGTGTTGGATCGAACCGTTTATTTAAGTATAATACCTCTTTAAATAACTGCCATAAATAAAATTTAAACGGTTCCTGTTTGCATATTTTATAATTTGTTTATTTTTGATAATAGTCCATGTTCTGCGAAACTGAAAAACATTTTTAGTGTCTTTCAACTTGATAAAAGTATAAAAGATTTAAGAAGAATAAAATTAGGAATAAATTAAGGGATCTTAATTGATGTGATTGTATGTAATTACAGAAACTTCACTTTATTGTTAGAAAAAAAATCATGTAAAAAAAAAACCCGCGCCTCCTTACTGTTCATTCAATGCAACAAACGTTTCGAGCACTTTACTTCGTCATTAAACTTTCAACTGGTTTTAATGAACAGTAAGGAAGCGCGTTTTTTTTTTACATGATGTGTTATTTTCAGTTTGTCACTCTTATTTTTTGTATTCATTGCATTGTAAATTGTTTGTTGATATGACTGGATGTTTTTTTTTATAGAAGCACTGATGTCCTATAATGTTTTCTAACAATAAAGTGAAGTTTCTGCAATGACAAAAAAAAATGATCCATCCACCAAGACCTTGACTTAGCTTTTTCATTATTTAGTTCAACCAAGACAATTAATTAAAAAATTATTAATTAAAGCCCAAAGATTTTCCAGGGTTAAGAGTTTAAGATTTTAATGTTTTAAGATAAATTTCGAAATTTTAATTTAGCAATTTTTACGTTTTTCAATTACTTAAATGAAGATCAATTTCAAAATGGTCATTTTAGGCATCAATTGAAATCAACAAATCAAATTTCAGGGCCTTAAGAGTAAGTTCAAGATCTAAAATGTTTAATTTAGGGTATTTAAATAATTGAAAGAATCTAAGATTCTTAATACTTCTTATAATGAAGAGTTAAAGGATTAAGATTTTTAGTTAAAGTTAAAGATTTTGAAAGCTTTACTTTTAGTTTTAGGGAAAATAAATTATTTTTTTAGAATTCTTTAAGTAAAATTTTAAGATTTTTAATATTTTATTCTAATAAAACTTTTCGACTTAACCTTAAACATATACTTTAAATTTAAATAAATTTGAAGGTTAGAATATTAGGGCATAGATTTTCTAGTGTAAGAAAATTTAGGGTTTGTTTGAAAATAAATTTCAAAATTTTATTTCATATTTTAACGTTTTTCAGTTATTTTTTCAAGTCTGTTTCAAATTATTTCTATTAATTGTTTGTACTGTTAAAAGTTGAAATATTGAAAGAATTAAAGATAAATTGAAAATTTTGTTTAATGCTGGAAACTTTAAAGGTTAGCAGATCAATTTTAAAATTATTAATTAAAGCCTTAAGATTTTCGAGATTTAGGTGTTTAGGATTTTAAAGTTTTAAGATAAATTTCAAGATTTTCTATATCAACCTTAACGTTTTTCATTTACTAAATTATTTTGTTTTAAATAAACCTCAAAATAACTATTTCAGCCATAAAGATTTTTTAAGGATAAATACTAAAAATTCAAGGATTTAGGAGAAAGTTCAATACTTTTAACTTAAAGTGTCATAAAAAAATTGAAGATCTTTAATATTAATGTTCAATGACAAGGATTAATTTGTAAAGAAAAAAATTAGAATTAGAAATTTTATTTTACACATAATTTCAAGGATAAAATTTTAGGATTTTAAGATTAATTTCGAGATGTTTATTTTAAGCGTAAAGGTTTTTTAATACTGGTATTTGAGGATTTAAAGGATTGAGGTTAAATTTTAAGGATTTTGATATTTGTCTTAAGCTTAAAAATTTTTTAAGAATAGTGAGTTAGGACTTCAAGTTTCATTATAGATTTCAAGACTTTTTATTTTGATTTTAATATTTTTCAAATATTTATTAATTTTCTTAAAAAAAACATTTTTCGGTTTAATATCTTAAAACCTTAAAATATTAAATTTTTATATCATTAATTTGTTTCAAATTTCTCTTGTAGTTCCTATTTATTTTTTTATAAAATTCCTTGTAAACTTTTCTTGATCAAGATGTTTTATAAATTTTATTTCTTATTTCGGTGATTATTTTAGCCACTTTTTTCTATTTTTTAAAATTTTCAAATTTTATGTTTTTTTTTCTCAAATTTATACTAATTTTTAGTTTCTTAATATCCTTACTGTGAAGTGCTTAGTACCTGAATTTTACTGATTGTTTAAATCTTTATGTATTTACAATTATTTCAGAACCCTGGAAAAATTGGAAAGTTACTTGAAATTCCTTAAATTTTTGCTTAAAATTCCTGGAATATACCAAAAAATACCTACAATAATTAAAATCAAATAAAAAATTACTTCAAATACCTAATACACTACTATACTTAATATGGTAAATAATTACAATTACTAGGAAACAAAAAAAATACATAAATTACACGTAACTTAATAACATAAAATTCATGAAAGACATACAGAAACTACCAGAAAATCCTGATTTATATCAAAAATAATTTATCCCTAGAAAAGCGTTTTAAAAAGATCTGAATTTAAATGAATGTTATTAATTTAGATTCCTAAAAATGTAACATTTTTTTAATATTTAAATTTAATAATTTTCCTTAATATTAAATTAAATATTAAAAAACTTTAAAAGCCCAATTGTCTGGTTGTCTAAAAAATCGAGTAAGCCTCAAAAAATAAAAAACTAGAATACCTAAGCAAGAACTCATTTTTCGGTTCATTCTTTACATGGAATAATTTTTTTTTAATTTCTCTTACAGGCACTATATTTTGAACTTCTTTCCTTTTTATTTTTTAGTTTTCTTTATCATTTCTTTATGTATCTTCTTACTTATTAATATTTTTAAATTGACTTCCCTTTGCTAGCAGTCAGGGATAACCGATCTTCAAAATTTACTGATAAAACAAATATCGCCAAGACTTTTATCATATAAAAAAACTATAAAATTTGTAATATATCCTACAATAAATTAATATTACATTCCTCCAGTTGATTTATATTCTTCGAAGGTAGAGGCCCTTTAGGGCGAATATATTAAATTCAAAATTAGCATACACCAAGGATTAAGGCGACGAATATTGTATAATAGCGTTTTACTCAAATTCGTATTATATTTAAAGGATTTAATCCTGTTCGGGTAGTAATACTCCTAACGGAGTTGTAATAAATTATTTTTTTAAGGTTAGGAAAATTACGTTTTCGTTCTCTTTTAGAGGCTGAAGCTCTGACTAATTTTGCCATACAATATTATATATTGGAAGTGAGGTTTCTTTAATAAGAATTTTTTTACACAAAAATAATATTTTTGAAAAAAAAAAGAAAAGACACAAGAAGTAGAAGAAAAGCATTTGCAATTTAAATTCTCAAAAATCCCCGAAAGGAATAAATAATTTCCGCTTAACTATTCTTTTAATTGCAGGAAGTTTTAAATTCCACGAACCTCACTCGGTCCCGCAGTCTTTCTAAATCAGGACGCCCTTTGAGCAACTAAAAACGCACATTAAATTAGTTAAAGTGAGTGCAGATTAAAGAAAATGGCAAAGTGGAGATTTTTTCTTGCTCATTTTTTATTTTTAAATTAAATTACAATTATGTCCTCGAAAGACATTTTCAATTCGATTTTCTCGATATGAGCAAACAGAACGTGCACATCCACCGTCGTAGCCGCCGAATTTCGAAAGTAATCGCGCGGAAAATTGAAGTCAATACGGATTTCCGGTTCGGAAATATTTTTCCTCTGTATTTTCCCGTTGTTGCATCGGACATTATTTACTTAAGGGAATAACGAGTGCGCCACAGTAAATATACCAGTTTTCTTTCGTTCAATTAAGTTCAACAAAAGAACTTTATATTAAAGAAAATGGAAACCACCCCCTCGGATAATTAGGGTGCCTTGTATCAAAGTAGTTTTGGGACAATACGGTTTTACAACAGACAGTTTATCAGTTTGAGTTATTTAGTAAAGTTTGGAGAAACTGTGCATCTGGGCATACATTTTTAGAGAAAGTTTTGCTCGTTTAAGGGTTGAAGTAGAGAACTAGAAACAAATAATATTTTTAGACATTATTGAAGAAAGAAAAAAATATTTTAAAGTGCTTGAAGAAAGTAAATAATGGTATTTATTGTAATTTAGTACTAAAAAACGTACTTATTATGTACTGTAAAGGATATGCCAAAAGATCCAGAAAAAAACATTATATTATGCCAGGAAATTGAGAAAACATAAATGTACATTGTACGATACCATCGACTTATTATGAACCCCTAGTTTTTTTTCTTTCTGGCGGTCGAATAAACAGCAACGCTGGCTCTTTTAAGTCAAATAAATCAAAAGTTCGTGATTCAATTATTTTAAGTGCTTAATAAATTTTCCATAGAAAAGTTTTCTTAATAAATTACTGAAAGTTTCACTTTTTTGAGAGTAGTTTTTTCAAAATTTTAGTCAGAAGTCAGTGAGGAGTTTCTGAATATGGGTGCTTTTCTGTTCTTTAAACCTCAATAATTAAACAATATGTTAGTTAATATTTTCAGTGCCCTATGAAGTTTCTATTTAATTTAATTAACAAAGAAAAGAAGAATAAAAAATCTGTTTAATCTGAAATCTGTTAAATTAAAATTAAATAAATGGAAATTAGATCTGGTTCTAAAGAATCTAATGAAATGAAGGAATTTACAAATGGAACTAAAAAATAAATAAAACACATGACAATAAATTTAACACAATTTCATGAATATTCAGGAAATATTTCTGCTTTATGTAATAACGTTCTGATAAAATCCATGGTCAGATAGAGGATCAGTAAATTTCAAGTTATTAAAAAAATGTACGTTGTACGATGCCTTCGACTTATTATGAACCCCTAGTTTTTTTTCTTTCTGGCGGTCGAATAAGCAGCAACGCTGGCGCTTTTAAGTCAAATAACTCAAAAATTGATCATTAAATTATTTTAAGTGCTTAATAAAATTTCTACATTAAAGTTTTCTTAAGAACCTACTGAAAGTTTCACTTTATTCATGAGAGTGGTTTTTTTTCAATGTTACTCAGAAATCAGTAAGGAGTTTTCAAATGAAGGTGCTTTTCTGTTATTTAAATTTTAATAATTAAACAATATGTATATTATAATTTTCAGTGCAACTATATCTTCTCTATTTGCTCAAGATAATATTCTACAGTCACCTGTATTTATATACTAGAAGTTGCTTGCATCATATTCAAGAATCGACACAACTTAGGGCAAAAAACCCGAGGTATGTCACGCCACAACAAAACAATTTGCAACTACCAATTCCCACATTCACTCTTATTCAGAAATCAATTTTTTAAAAGTATTTGTTAGGGAAGATCTACTAAAACCTAGGGGAATTTTATGCAGAGTTTTGGAGTGAAAGTGCTTTTCTGTTCTTTAAACCTCAATAATTAAACAATATGTCAATTAATCATTTTCAGTGACGTTTCCACTTAATTTAACTTAATTAACGAAGAAAAGAAAAATTTAAAAATATGCTAAATAGAAATTAAATAAATGAGGATTAGATCTGGTTGAAAATGAAGAATCTGATAAAATGAAGGAATTTACAAAACTAAAAAATAAATGCCTTCGACTTATTATGAACCCCTAGTTTTTTTTCTTTCTCGCGGTCGAATAAGCAGCAACAATCCATTGGATGTAGGTGCTTTGCTGCACACTGACTTTTTTAAGTCAAAAAACTCGACGATTGGTGATTAAATTATTTTAAGTGCTTTTTAAAATTTTTACAATAGTTTTACTTTCAGTGGCTTATTAAGTAACTCTCACTCACTGAAAGTAGTTTTCTTAAAATTTTAGTCAGAAGTCAGTGAGGACTCCTCTATTGTGTTTCTCTCTTCTATTCTTTGAACCTCAATAACTAAAAAATGTTTAAGTTAATAATTTTGAGTGCTCTACGAAATTTCCAAAAAAAAAAGGTTTCTAGAATTATATACAATTATATCATTTCAATTTGTATTCGCTTGGTCATTTGTACAAGCTCTTAAGGTTCATTACTATTGCGAGAGTAATTTAGTTTTATGACAAGGGGGTAAATTTACATAGTATTCCAGTGTTGCCAGTTTAAAACTAAAAACAGAAAAGTATGTAACAAGGAAAAACAATTTCCAGGATTTCACTTGTAGATAGGAAAATTGTACAACATGTACTGAGTTGGGTTGTATAGGTCCCTAAAGTTTTTTATTATTGCTTAAGTAATTTTTGTGACTAGCAAATAAAATTTCATACTTATTCCAGTGTTGTCAGTTTACTTAAATAAACATTGTATGATGGTTATCCTATCAAATGCCTTTTTAAAGTCAATAAATCATATATATAGGCTCTTTTCCTAGTGAATTTTTCAAAAATCTTAAGGAAACGTATAATTACTGGAAGACGTACAATCTTAATAAACGGAAACAAATTTTATAACGTGAAATTCTTGAAACACTTATAAAAATTACTGAAGATACATGAACAAACTGATTATAAAATAATTATAAAAAAAATATGTGATACATTGAAAATTATTTAAAATCCTTGCCAAAAATTATGGAAGGCTTAAAATAAACTGGAAAATTATTAACAATAGCTAAAAATACAGAAAAATATGTTTTTCAACAGATGGTTACTTCAACTATCTGCAAGATTTAAAAAATTGTTAAAAATATCAATACATACGCAACATGAAAAATTTTTTAAAATTACTTCATGTTAATTATAAACGCCTGGAGAAAATAAGGAAAATTATGTGAAAGGGTGAAAAATGACGAAAAGTACCTGAAAGACATAAAAAATGACTTAACATACTTGTAAGAAATAAAAAATTACAACAAAAAATAAACTGAACGAAGTACAAAAAGCCACGTTCAGTGCCTGAAATAAAATGAAGAATTATTTTCATTTACTGAAAGAGGTAAAATATTATTTAAAAGGCACAGAACTTATAAAAAATCACTTTAGTTTAGTAAGAACTATAAGAAATTAGTTTAAAATCTAGAATATAATAACAAAAAAATTAGGTATTATGAATTTTATTTATAAAATATTGAAAATTTGCTTTAATTCCCTTAAAAGTTAAAAACAAAATAATATCAAATGTCTAAAAAAAAAATATATACAAAATAAAAAATATTATATAATGTTTAAAGGTCAAATTTAACTTTAAAAACAATTTTCGTTAACTTTTTTTGAAAGGCGTTAAAAAGTTACGCATAAATATGAAAAATTATTCCAAATCCCTGATGTCTATCTATTGTCTGAAAACATTATTTCTAGTTACTGAAAAACGTAAAAAATACATACAATATTTGCAAAAAATATTGAACGCACTAAAAATATAGGAAATTAAGTTTCTTATATGAAAAATGATAAAAAAACTAAAAATTATTCAACTTTTATAAAAAAATATGGAAACCATAAAAAATAACATAAAAAGCTTGAAAAGCATGAAACAATAACTCAAATCCCTGACACATATTTAAAATAATGTTAATAAAATTTTCTTAGGTACAACCTAAATTTTTTCATAAACATTATTTTTCGTTATATTTTTTTATGACTCAAAAGGGCTGAGCATTAATAAAAGTTGAAATAGGAAATAAAAACACAAAATGTGTGGAAAACCTGGAATAAAGTGAAAAATCACTTTAAGTATCTAAGAGATATGAAAAAATATTTATTTAATTTTTTTTATCTCAGCATTAAAAAAAGTAAAACAGATGATACAATAATTTATATAATGAGAAGCAATGTCAATCATATAATAACTGATATGAATAATGACTTAATTAACATATTGAGCTGGCTTTATATCAACAAATTATGTTTAAATATAATAAGTAAATCTAATTTTGCGGACCAAAAAATTGAAAAATATTGACGATGTAAACAACA